>NC_056739.1:50723569-50793304 GCF_019279795.1 Protopterus annectens
AGGGGTCTGAGCCCTGTGGCAGCCTACCAGCTACCATCTTCCTTCATTTGAAGGCAACTACCACCTTAACTATGTGGGTTATATAATTTATCTAGTTTGCTATCCACCTTACCATGTAAGGCTCTAAATTCAGACCTCTTAGCTCATCTACAATAGCAACATGGGGGTTGGTGTCAAATGCCTTGGCCAGATCCAGACAGGCTACAGGGTTAGATTGCCACTGTCTGTTCTGTTTGTGACATTCTTGAAAAGTTTACTAAACAGAGTAGTCATGATTTCCCACTAACAAAACTAAACTGCTGACAGTCTGTCTGAATGAGGTTTCTGCTGTTCTAATTTATAACGTCAGCTATGATGCACTCCATGGCTTCGTAAATTATACTACTCAGGCTAGTAAGTCTATAGTTCCCAGGGTCTCTGGTAGATCCCCCTTTTATGAAGGAGCATCAGAACACCAATTCTTCAAACTTCTGGGACATACCTGATACTTACCTGAAGCTAAAAAAGTTCAGGCTAGGTTCCCATAGGGCTTGTATGACACTATTTATTAGACATCCTGGTAGATTGTCTGGACCCATGGAAGTGGTATTTTCAGTTTTTGAGAACACAGTTAAGACATGCTCCTTTATGATGCTTGGGGGTGTTATAGATTTGGAGAATTGGGAATGTGTTAATAAGTATTTCTGGAGTAAAGTTATCGCCATGTATGTTAGCCATGTTTGCATGTCAGAGTGGGTGATGCTGCTCTGGGGTACTTTATAACATTTTCTGCTTAGTCTCATATGCTAGTTTTAGTTCATGTTTGGCTTTGGTTTTCCTGACAGTAGCTTTTAGTTATCTGCTAACCTTTTTGACAGAGTTTTTAGTGAAGGCAGCTCTAGACTTGTTATAGGACTTCAGTCGTTTTTTTTTTTTTTTTTCTTTTACTAGGGGTTATTTATGCTCAGTGACCAGCAGTGTGGTTTGTTCCCAAATTTCCCATTATAGCTGATTCTAGTAAGGCTGACCAGATCTTTAACCTTTGCTAGATGGGAGTAGAGCTCTGGCCTTTAACCTTTGTTAGATGGGAGTAGAGCTCCGGCCTTTAACCTTTGTTAGATGGGAGTAGAGCTCCGGCCTTTAACCTTTGTTAGATGGGAGTAGAGCTCCGACCTTTAACCTTTGTAAGATGGGAGTAGAGCTCTGGCCTTTAACCTTTGTTAGATGGGAGTAGAGCTCCAGCCTTTAACCTTTGTTAGATGGGAGTAGAGCTCTGGCCTTTAACCTTTGTTAGATGGGAGTAGAGCTCCGGCCTTTAACCTTTGTTAGATGGGAGTAGAGCTCTGTTGCATAAGTAGCAAGAGACTCAGCATGGGGTATGGTGGGCTACAAATAAATTTTGAGAGCACATCACAGACTTTGCATAAGTCTATCCATTTGAAGTCAAGTCTTCAAGTTCAGAAATGCTCATTGTGAGGGTGCTTGAGATTTTTAAGGAGAACTTAAATAGTTTCTGATCAGATTTGACCAGGGATGGAGATACTATAGGAGGATGTCATGTTGTGAGTCTTCCTGCGGCATGTGCATTGAGTACTGGCTTTTGTAGCATAACCTACACAGATAGACTGGTGTACAATTCTTGGACAGTGTGAGTCCTACATGATGGAAATAGCTTCCTTGTTAAAAAAGCAGGCATGCTGTGATGCTCAGTATTGTGTGGACAGGAACAAGTGTAGCTCCTTTCTGGCAATGTAAATAAATCAGATTGTTAATATTATATGTATATGCCCTGTATTAACACACATATTCAGTTTAGTTATTTGTGACGGCCTACATTTCTATATGATGTGGCACAAGCTGTCAGTGCAGTGAGCTGGGATAATGTTGTATAATAGGCAGAGGTTTGAATCCCATAACATCTGTCTATCAGACCGCATTGTCTTACACACACTTAAAGTGTTAGCTTTTTCAGGCATTTTCATAGCAGGCAGGCCATCAAAACACCTTGTATGGTATGAAAGTGCTGTACATCCTTCAAAGGTGTTCTTCCTTACGTCACAGATATGGGCATGTCTGTGACTACCATAATTGTTATGCATGTCTGTAATAACTGAGAAGGCAGGTGTTCAAAAATGACACGATACAAATGTTTTCTTAGGTCATACCTTGCTTATATGAATTATCTATTTATAAGATAATTATGCTCTGTATTGCATGTCTTCCTTCAGACTTATGTTTAATACTGCATACTGCATTTGTTTTTGTCACAATATACAGCTTAATGGCAGATGTGTGATTTCATACATATTTCTTTCTGTATGGTCTGTGACAAAACTATGCAAAACTGTGATCAGTCCTCTCTTACAACAGTTTCTATTGTGTTGCTGAAGTTTAATTGCTGTCATGTTACTGTTCCCTATAACTGCATGTGAACATGCCCAGTATTACTATGTCAGACATGTATGTGAGCATGCCCAGTATTACTATGTCAGACATGTTTATGAGCATGCCCAGTATGACATGTCTGTAATTCAGCAATAACAAAACTGGACTTATGACATGTCGTTCACTCTGTCTTGCCATTTGTCACTTATGTATGTTGTTTGTTATTAGACTGGCATGTAGTATTTGCATAATCATACAACACCCGCTTGCCTATTACATGCTTATAGGTGATGCACCCCTTTCCTCTTGGTGTCACTGTCATTTCTTAGCATAAAGATGTCCATTTATTACAGCTGGAAGGTCCTTTTGTTCTAGTGTATACATGGTGAGATGGATAACACAGTGGTGTTGTCAGCTTACATACGTAAAGTCCCTGTATATACATCCTTATAAGTGATAACTGCATATTGTGCATTCATTCCATAATGTATCTGCTACCCTTGGTAACTGTCACCTTAAATCAGCATTTAATGAACATGTATATCACATTTTCACTCCTCTTTGTTTCACTGCAGCTTTATGTCCCTATAACATCCTTTATCAGCATGCCTGTTATTATTTATGTGTATAACTATGGGATTGCATTCACACTAATTATCATCACATCAACATTGCAGGTTTTATGTCAGAAAGGCTTCCTATACATTTTTATAACATTGGCTTGCAGGATTTGAGTACACTTTAAAACATTTTCCTCTCCAACATTACTAAATTACTATAATATAATATTTTGGATAAGGAGTTAGAAGAGAGGGGTTATGATAAGGAAAATATTAGAGAAAATATTTGCAATGTTCAGTCCCTGACAATTACTGTAGCTAAGCCATATTTTTCCAAGGCTGATGCGCAACCTAGTAAAAATAAATATACAAGAAAGGAAAATAAAAGAAGAGTTCAATTATATTACTCTACAGACTTTTCCTCTTACGTGAAAATTATTAAATAGTGGAATGTCCACATCACTGATGAGAGCATTAATAAATTAATAGATGATAGGCCAACATTTATGTTTAGAAACATGAAATCATTCAAAAGACAGTTATGTCATCCATTTAGTAAACATTGTACTTATGGGACTAAAGCTAGAATACCATGTGGAAAATGTTCTGTATGTCAATTTATAGATAGTACTGCACAATTTGAACATCCTGATCAGAACCAAATCCACAAGTTTGAATTATTTACCACATTTAGTACTGAATATGTGGTTTATTTAGCCCACTGTCTTAAATGTTCAAAAATGTATGTGGGTAAGACGGATAGGGCATTAAGACAGAGAATTAAAGAGCATATTTACTATATTCAGAAAACTGCGGTGGTGGTGCTGCGGTAGCGTTGTTGCCTCACAGTAAGACGTTGTCCTGTTCGATTCTCAGCTAGAGCGTCTTCTGTGTGGAGACATGCGTGAATGGGCATACCTTCGTTGAAGGTTGTGCATCAGGGCTTGCAGCTCGGCACGTAAAAATCTACTGCCAATCATTAGCGGACTGGAGTTCATCTGATGAAGCAGCAGGACCATGTGATTAATTAGTGTTCTAGGACTGTATATATAGTGTTGTACAAAGGAGAGTGTTTCATTATCATCTGATGAAGCAGCAGGACCATGTGATTAATTAGTGTTCTAGAACTGTATATATAGTGATGTACAAAGGAGAGTGTTTCATTATAATCTGATGAAGCAGCAGGACCATGTGATTAATTAGTGTTTTAGAACTGTATATATAGTGGTGTAATAAGGAGAGTGTGTCATTATCATCTAATGAAGCAGCAGGACCATGTGATTAATTAGTGTTTTAGAACTGCATATATAGTCGTATAATAAGTTGAGTGTGTCATTATCATTGGATGAAGCAGCAGGACCATGGGATTATTTAGTGTTCTAGAACTGTACATATAGTGGTGTAATAAGGAGAGTGTGCCATTATCATCTGATGAAGCAGCAGGACCATGTGATTAATTAGTGTTCTCTAACTGTGTATATAGTGGTGTAATAAGGAGAGTGTGTCATTATCATCTGATGAAGCAGCAGGACCATGTGATTAATTAGTGTTTTAGAACTGTATATATAGTGGTGTAATAAGGAAAGTATGGCATTATCATCTGATGAAGCAGCAGGACCATGTGATTAATTAGTGTTCTAGGACTGTATATATAGTGGTATAATAAGGAGAGTGTGTCATTATCATCTGATGAAGCAGCAGGACCATGTGATTAATTAGTGTTTTAGAACTGCATATATATAGTGGTGTAATAAGGAGAGTGTGTCATTATCATCTGATGAAGCAGCAGGACCATGTGATTAATTACTGTTTTGGAAATGTATATATAGTGGGACCAGATGACATCCCGGCCTGTGTACTACATGAACTACAATATGAACTGGCACCTCACCTAAGTGTCATGTTTAATCATAGCCTCACCTTAGGTTTTGTGCCCACAGAGTGGTGCACAGCTACAGTTATCCCACTCCACAAGGGGTGATCCACCTTGGATCCCAGAAACTACCGTCCCATCAGTCTGACAAGCCTTATCTGCAAGGCCATGGAGCGTATTATCATGGAACTTATAAACAAAGACATTGGCAACCTTCAAACACTGGACCCCACCCAGTTTGGGTTTGTGAAAGGCCGATCTTGTCTCCTGAACTTGATTGACTTCTTCGAATCAGTCTCCAGAGCCATGGACAAGGGTAAGGTGGACCACACAGCCTATCTAGACCTTGCCAAGGCCTTTGACACCATCCACCACTCTGGAATCATATATAAACTTACTAAGCTGGGCATTAATCCCTACGCCACCCAATGGGTTGCTAACTGGCTTACTGATAGAACCCACACTGTAAACATAACCGACTCCAAATCCAGCTCCAGACAAGTGACAAGTGTAGTACCTCAGGGTTCAGTCCTGGGACCGCTCTTGTTTGGCATCTACTTCTCTGAAGTACAGGCCAACACTAAGGGACTCTGGATAACAAAGTTTACAGATGACTGCAAACTGCGAGCCATTATTGAATCCCCAAATGATGTGGATACTCTACAAAAGGGACTTACAGAAACAGATGCTTGGTGCCTGAGCCATGGGCTCAAGCTCAATGCCAAGAAATGTATAGTTATCCCCTTTGGGAAAAAACATGTATCCGTCAATTGCCATATAGGTGGCAGTACACTAAACACCGAAAGTTTGATAAGAGACTTAGGGACACAGGTGGACAGTGGTCTCACCTTCGATAACCACATTGCCACAACAGTCAGGAAATCCTTCTATGTGGCACACCTCATCACTAAGGGCTTTTCATCCAGAAAAAAAGGAGGCCATTGTCCCACTGTACTCATCCTCATTAGATCCATTATAGAATACAATGCCCCGTTTGGTATGTACCTCTCAAGACATCTGCAACAACTGGAAAGGCCACAGAAATACCTCACTAAAAGAATCACAGGCCTAAAGCAGATGCCTCGCTGACCGCCTTAAAAACTCCAGCTATACTCTGTTGCATATCGTCTACTCAGAGGCGATCTTTGCTTAACATACAAGGCCATGTCAAACCCAGAGCTGTTGGACATGCTACACTTAAAGAAATCCCAATCCCTCAGAGCCACACGCTCCAGGGATCTAAACCTTGTCATCACAATAAACAAAACATGCAGGAGGGATAGGTTCCTGACCCAGAGACTCCCCAGACTCTGGAATAGATTGCCCATACATGTCAAGCAGAATGTCTCTTTGGTCCTCTTCAAAAGAAACCTTGACGATTGGATGGGAGAAAGGAAATTCACCCCGGGGATCACGTCAGTTGCCCTGCTAGACAGTGGTCCAGGGAAGTAAATAGTGTGGGAAGAAATACCCAGGGAATTGTTATGGCTAGGCTTGTATAGGCCCTAGCGCTGATAGCCTTGTACCAACCTATGAACCTATGAACCTATAATAAGGAGAGTGTGTCATTATCATCTGATGAAGCAGCAGGACCATGTGATTAATTAGTGTTTTAGAACTGTATATATAGTGGTGTAATAAGGAGAGTGTGTCATTATCATCTGATGAAGCAGCAGGACCATGTGATTAATTAGTGTTTTAGAACTGTATATATAGTGGTGTAATAAGGAGAGTGTGTCATTATCATCTGATGAAGCAGCAGGACCATGTGATTAATTAGTGTTTTAGAACTGTATATATATATATATATATATATATATATATATATATATATATATATATATATATATATATATATAGTGGTGTAATAAGGAGAGTGTGTCATTATCATCTGATGAAGCAGCAGGACCATGTGATTAATTAGTGTTTTAGAACTGTATATATAGTGGTGTAATAAGGAGAGTGTGTCATTATCATCTGATGAAGCAGCAGGACCATGTGATTAATTAGTGTTCTAGAACTGTATACATATAGTAGTGTAATAAGGAGAGTGTGTCATTATCATCTGATGAAACAGCAGGACCATGTGATTAATTAGTGTTTTAGAACTGCATATATAGTGGTGTAATAAGGAGAGTGTGTCATTATCATCTGATGAAGCAGCAGGACCATGTTATTAATTAGGATTTTAGAATTGTACACATATATACTGGTGTAATAAGGAGACTGTGTCATTATTATCTGATGAAGCAGCAGGACCATGTGATTAATTAGTGTTTTAGAACTGTATATATAGTGGTGTAATAAGTAGAGTGTGTCATTATCATCTGATGAAGCAGCAGGAGCTGAGAAAGCACTTGTGATTGGTCAATAAACTGTATGTTAATCTGGAGAATACTGCCATACATAAGTCCATTTGTGTTTTTGCACTCTATTGTATTTTATAGGACTCTTGTATCTAGCAAGGTTGGTGCTTGTCTTCCTGTGTTTTATAACCTTGAGGTTGTTTTTAGATGAAGTTTTTACATCAGGAATTTTGTCCGTGAGACACTCCCTAAAAAAGGAGCTATGGGGTGTCAAGAGCCTTAGCCATAGGCCCAAATCTCAGGGTGACAGATGAAAACCATCTCTGGCAAAGCATTGAGATCTGTCGATCATGTCATACCAGGTTGACAGATACTGAATCCCCTATGAATTACACCAGAAATTAAGCCAATTACTGAAGTCAATCATTTTCTGTTTGTAGTGAGGCATCATTCTAGGTGAAAGCAAAATGCTTCTTATGGCTAGGGACATACCTGCCTGAGACACATAATCCAAGAGCTTAGTCATGTCTCTCTTTGTATAGACCAGAGAGGTACATCTCAAGTAGTTCACACCAACATGGATTAGGACAGAGTCATAATAGTACCTGTTGTTGAGAGACTTGAGTGCATGTGTGATATGGTGGATCCTGTCACCTGCCAGATAGCTGACCATGACCTTTTCCTTATCCAGCCTGGTGAGAGGGAAAACTGTGCGTCTCATGATGGTGATGCTCAGGGTGGGCAAATAAGTCACATGCTGTACAACCACCAATCAAATTGAGTGCTCATTACTAAGTTAAATATACACACCTTCAAAGGTTAATAAGATGAAACTGAGCAAAAGGAATCCTTGCAACAGGTCAATAGAAACCTAATGAACCTAATAATGTTACAATGGGAAAAAGTTTTTTATTTCATATTTTCACCCCATCACCTTGGGATTTATATGTCCGATTTTTGGAGAATGTGTATAGGGTTTGGGAAAAAATGGTGGGGAATATTGATGGTTTTGTTTGATACCTGAATACTACCACACCTTTTCTGAGATTTACATGCACTTATAATGACATGTGCATTAACTATTTGAATGTCAGGATCACAAAGGATGTTACTAATAGGAGCCTTGTGAGTAGTATTTACAGGAAGCCTACACATTCTAATAATTTGTTACATTATTCTATTTCCCACCCTGAACATCACAAAAGGGAGATTGTTAAGGGGCAGTTTGTGAGACTAATGCGTATGGTGTCTGAAAATGAGATTTCTAAATTTGAGGCACAGAAGTTAATGGACATGTTTTTCTCTCGTGGGTACCCATCAAGTCTTGTTCAGAATGTATTTAATGAAGTAGTAAACAAGATAGAGGGGTTGTATGTCCCTCTATTACGTTCTGAACATTGTTTACAGGCAAACTATGATGCTATCCAAAAACCCTTGGTCAAAAATTTCACCTTAGCATTTGTGACTACAACTGAACACAAAGCTATTTTTATTCCCTCAGGAAAAAACTAAAACATTTTTTCTTGCTTCAGTAGTTATACTGAAGTATTTGGGGATTGTTCCTATATCGTGTACAGAAAAGTAAAGAATTTAAGGAAATTTTAATAGGAGGGAATAATGCTTTGAATAATACCATTGAAACAAGACAAGGTGATTTTAGAGTGTGGTCTTGCAATCAAGTAAATATTTGACTAATAGGAGTTTTGTATGTGATAACATTAAGGGTAAAACATCATTTTACTGCACCTGCAACTCCACTGGTGTAATATACCTGGCCCTGTGTAGATTGTGCAACTGTTTTTATGTAGGGAACACCCAAATAAGATTTAAGGACCATATTTATGAGCATTCCCTAGATATTAGAAACCAGAACATTAATAATGCACTTTATGAACATGTTGAAAGAAATCCTGGGCACAAATTTGAATTCATGGGGAATGATCAGGTTATTAAGAACCCTTGAGGGGGGTCCTTGGGTTGACTGTATTGAGGTTGTTGAGTTGAATTGGTGTATCAGGCTAAATGCATACGTTTACCCAGGCTTGAATGACAACATTTCTTTACACAGTATTTTGAAATTATGCTCATACATTGTTTAAAGTTTTTGGTTATTATGTATTTTTAAGTTTGTCTTTCATTGTTAAGAATGACTTTTTTTTTTACTGTATTGAAAACTGTTTTACAAGTGAGTATGTTTTATAGCTCAAACAATGTTTTAGGTTTCTATTGACCCATTGCAAGGATTTTTTTACTCAGTTTCATCTTATTAAGCTTTGAAGGTGTGTATATTTAGCTTGGTAATGAGCACTCAATTTGATTGGTGGTTGTATAACATGTGACTTATTTAGGAGGGTTTTTAAATGAATGTTGTACAGTAATTTAATTGTTCTGAAGAAGTCTGTGATACATTCTTGAAGAAAGCACTTAACCATTAAATGTTATTACTTTCCGGTTGTAGGTTGTTTTCTTGGACCTGGTATTTGTTATTTACTTCCAAAGAGCTGGCACTCCTGATGGTCCCTTTCTCAGATTGCTGAATTGACCTGGCAAACATTCCCCTCCCCTGGTGCAGTATGTCTTCTAACTTTCCCACTGAGTGGGCTTTGTCTGCCTTGAGGTCCATATTCTTTTTGCAGTCTATTAATATATACAACTACGTGTCCGTATGCTATACCTTTTTTCAGTTTGATTTATGCAGGTATTGCCCTTACAAGACCTATTTTAATGGTCATCCTTCTTAGCCTGAAGCCATCATTCCAACCATGCTTTGCTCAATACTGTGTCATTTTAATGCAATCCCTCATTGTGGTGATTGTTTTGCAGCATTCAATCCCTCATTGTTCTGATTTGCTGCAGTGTTCAATCCTTCATTGTGCTGATTGTGCTGCAGTGTTCAATCCCTCATTGTTCTGATTTGCTGCAGTGTTCAGTCCTTCATTGTGCTGATTGTGTTGCAGCATTCAGTCCCTCATTGTGCTGATTGTGTTGCAGAGTTCAATCCCTCATTGTGCTGATTGTGTTGCAGTGTTTAGTCCCTCATTGTATTAATTTTGTTGCAGCATTCAGTCCCTCATTGTGTTGATTGTTTTGCAGTGTTTAGTCCCTCATTGTACTAATTGTGTTGCAGCATTCAATCCCTCATTGTGCTGATTGTTTTGCAAGTTTTTAATCCCTCATTGTGCTGATTGTGTTGCAGCATTCAATCCCTCATTGTGCTGATTGTGTTGCATAGTTTAATCCCTCATTGTGCTGATTGTGTTGCAGCATTCAGTCCCTCATTGTGCTGATTGTGTTGCAGCATTCAATCCCTCATTGTGCTGATTGTGTTGCTGCATTCAATCCCTCATTGTTCTGATTGTGTCACATAGTTTAATCCCTCATTGGGATGATTGTGTTGCAGCATTCAGTCCCTCATTGTGCTGATTGTGCTCAGCATTCAGTTCCTCATTGTGCTGATTGTGTTGCAGCATTCAATCCCTCATTGTGCTGATTGTGTTGCAGCATTCAGTCCCTGCAGTATTCAATCCCTCATTGTGCTGATTGTGTTGCAACAGTCAATCCCTCATTGTGCTGATTGTGTTGCAGCGTTCACTTGATAATTAGTTCCTCTATGCAGGAAACACATTACATTTTGTGTGTGTCTGTTTTTCTCACCACTTAATACAGCTTTTATAAATCCTGTCCAGTTTGCATTTCATAGATTATTTTTTGATTTTATTGCTATGTATAAGCTATTCTGGTATTGAGTTTTATGGAACACCTTCCAGAACTACATCATAAGTCATTCCCTATATAACAAAAGTATACACGAATCACAAATGCCTCTGATTAACATCAGATGTAAAAGCCCTTACAAAGTAATGGGATGAAGCTTGAGACACTTGGAAAGGTCAACAAGACAACAGCCTTCACCAAAACTACCTGAACTTCAGAAAGTGAGCTAGAACAATAATTTATTCTAAAATATTACCCTGTTTTGGGAAAACAAAACAAGCTGCCCTCATCTAAAACCAAATGCATTCCTGGTGACAAGTAAAAGAACATATGCGAGAAATATCTAAGCCAACACATCATGCATTAACTCACTTATTTTCTTATAAAACGGCACTTACACAAAACTTCAAAATTTTTAAAATTAACACATTTGAAGATTTATATAAGCACTCACCCATTGACTAAGAAGATTTTTGGAGAAATCAGTCTTTGTTCACCTTTTTCCTATAGAAAAGAGGATTCTCCACTAAGGAGTTACTAAGGTTCATTGAATTTAGTTGAGTCTCTAGTCATTCCTTTGCTACATTGATCTACAAGGATGCTATCTAATGGTTTGTAACTCAATATATATAAACTCACCAAGAATAATGACTATCCAAAGTGATTTTGCATAGCTGAAGCTTTATGTGCTAATTTACTGTGTGTTATCTTTGTATTACACATCCATACATTGTAAACTATATAAAAGAAAAAAAGACAGAAATGATATTGTTCTTGACAACAGTTTCAAATATTTAATGACTTCAAGTGTGTCAGTGCAATTACCATTAAAACTCTAGATCTTACCTCATGCAATCAGCAATTAGATATACATGGTACATGCCAAAAGATTCAAAGGTCTGTATCCTTCTTGTTAATTTAATGAAATTGGACACATGGATATGGCTGTGTATCTCAAAAAGCTTGAAAAAAAGCAAATGGCATGATGCTTTTCTCAAGATGGCAGTCCTAAAAATATCAAAACAGTTTGAATTCATGCACAACCTTTCCCTGATTAAAATATGAACATTATTCCCATAACCAAATCTTTGCTCTAACCTTGCTGTAAAAGTTAAATTGCATAGCTGACTTACGTCATGTCACAATGATTTCTGAGAACTTGTTTCCTCACAGAACCTTAAACATATTAACAGTTGTGGTCTGTTATCCAATTCTCCAGTATGGGGTCCTTAATGGATTCAGTGTAATGACTGCCTTTTCCAATGTCAATTATACATATACAATGTGTACTCAGCATGATCTCCAAAATGGAGTCAGTATTATGACTACTATTTAGGAAGTAAATGCCACCATAAACAATGTACACTCAACATGATTTCAGAAATGGATTCAGTATTATAAGTAGCATTTGCAGAATCATTAACACTGTATGCAATATATCCTTAACATGTCTTCCATAATGAATTTAGTGTGCTGACTACCTTTTACAATGTAACTTGTTACTTTTTAATGCCTTCTTGATACCAACAGTCTTTGGTCCTGGAAGACATGTTGTTCTTATTAATATTCTTCTCTCTAATATATAAGAATCTCCTCTTCTGATAACTGAATGTCAGATAATCACAATATTCTTTTTCAGTGACTAGTAATTAAACATTGAGCCATCCAGAAAAGTATTTTTTTCAATTGTTACAAATGATTTATTGGTCACTAATTCCTCATTCCTGCTTATGTGTTCACCTTTATACATGACTTCCACTAACTGAATATATTTTTATTTTATTCTTAACTCTAAGATGCTTAAATCTTCCTTCACCTGACCTCACCCCTTTCCTTTTCCATTTGCCCTTCCCTTTTGCGTTAAATACCTTTCACAGCTATCAATCTCATTAACGTATGTCACTATTTGTAAAAGTCTGGTGCTATAATCCGTCAAATTTTGGTCTTTTTGTACCACTGTTGTATGGAATTCTGAAATCATTTTCCACCTTCCCCTATATGAATACCATGAACAAATTCATTTTTTTTCTTTTCTCTTGCACTGAACCTTTACTTCCCTCTTTATCTACTTGTAGCCACACTCCACAGTAACTTGGTACAATACATTGATGATACCACACTAGACTGCTCTGTTCCCTTTCTCCAAATTCTTCAAGAAAAAAACAGGTATCCTTCACTGTCATAGAAACCTGGCTGTCAAACTCCCAGCTTATTCTAAATCCAAAAAACCCAACTTGTGCTGTTCTACCCCTCAAAGACTATTGACCCCATCCCCCTTTTCAAATATCCTCAAAGAACAACACCCTCATCACCCCAGTGCCACAAACCAAACTCCTAGGAACAATCATTGACCAAAATGTGAAATTCGACAGACATATAGCCCAGACCATTACTAAAGTTCACAAAAAAACATTGCGCCTTTTATCGATATAAAAACTACCTGACCACTAACAGTAAAGCCATCATAGCAAGAACTCACCTACTTTCCACATTACTATATGTATCCCCTATTTGAACCAACCTTAATAAAGGTGATTTGAACAAGTTAACCGTATAGTACAACAAGATAGCAAAATGTGCTACCAAGTCTTCCTGTCAGTCCCATCACTGTCGAACCCTTAAACAATTAGGCTGGCTAGAACTACCTAACCTACTGAACTATCATCAACTAACCATGGCACACCAAATAGTATACCACCCCAATAAAATGACAACCCTAACAGGCCTACTCACTCTCTACAACAACGGCCATCAACTAAGATCCACAAATAAAATGCTAGTAGAAATATCCAAATGCAAAAACATGTCTGGCGACTCCCTCCACTCATGTGCAGTTGCCAAAATCTGGAATCCCCCCCTAATGGAATCAGAATGCAAAATAACAAACTTAACTTCAAAAGTCAGCTGAAGTCCATTCTATCCAATTCTTGGATATGTAACTGTCAACACCCTGACTAACCTAATAAATACCCAATCCTTTCTCATTGGTAACTGTAAATAATGCCTTACATGATTAACTTCTCTTGTAGCAATAGATTTGATGCTTTAAAGTGTATCATAATCATGCGTAATCCACCGGTGTTTTACCTTCTGCATATTATGTTCATCAAAAGGACTACACTGAATATTTTTGTTCTGATCCTTAGAGACTAGGTTGTGTTTTGTTAACATTGTGTAAATGTTCCTCAAACGGACTATACTGAATATTGTTTTACAGAACTTTAGAAACTAGCTTGTTTTTGTTACTAAGTTGCATGCTTTCTGTATTTGACTTGTTTTTCTTTTTGTAACATATTGTACTATGTATGGAGCTTTTCTCCCTGGGCCTACACTGAAAACGGACAATTACTGCCCAGTCGGACTTTCCTGGTAAACAAATGTAAAATAAATAAATAACTATTTTCTTATACATCCTTTCTTTTATCTGCATGTCCTACCATATTGCTGTGAATCATATTTCTTAATAGTCATTGTAAATGCTTAGTAGAATGAGAATGGTTTGATGTTGAATATGAAAGTTCACTTGTCATTTTTAAATTAGCGAGATTATTCTGTGCCCCTGACATGAAATCTTCTGGCCTTTTAGACACCTGTCTCATCAGCTCTAGTTAAGAAGTCCATTCATTAACATAGATCATACGTGTTCTCGATACTACCTTTACAGAATACATACAGTCATTTTCATCATTTAAAATCTGACAGAGTAAAATGTTATGCAGTTCATGCAATTTATGTAAAACAAACAATGGCCACAGTTTGTTTCTAATGTTGCATTACAATAATTCCTATAAGAATTGCATTGCTTGGTTTTGTATCTTCTCAGCATGCTACAGTGTTATCTTACCACAGACTGATATGACCCATTAGCATGTAAGCAAGTGGTTCTGTATTGTATCAAGATATGCTGCACAAACTACAATAGGCTGCATATACTAAGGTGCCATGGTATGATCAGCATGTTGATAACAAATGTGTACATATAATAGTTAGCTGTTTATGCATAAATCGCTCATACCAGGACTTAGACACTTCAGTAGTGTAGCAAAACTGAGTTGAGAGGAGAATGTATGGTGTATGACATATGGCATGTGACCTAGAAAAGGAATCACCCTATTTAATCTGGTGCACAGCCTACTACAGTGTCCAAGATCATGATCACCCTGTAAACTATGGTATACAGTGTACCACAGCATGTAAGGCCATTATAACTCAATTAACTATAGTGCACAGTGTATTGCAGTGCCTACATCTATGATCACCCTGTTAACTATGGTGCACAGTGTACCCAGACAGTTCCAGTAGTAGTAGGAGCAACAATCATATTTAGATATGTTACCAATTCATGTAACACCATACGAATTGCAGAAGGAGACATCACTGGGCACATTGCAGGTGCTGCAAAGTGCACGTTTGGCTAATGTCAAAGAGTGAAACAATACTAATTTCATGAACTTTAATCATATTTTGACTTAGGAATGGGGTCCATTCCTGTCATGGTATTAGAAACCCAAAAGACTTGGAGAAATTAAAAAACGCAGTGTACCACAATGTGTAAGGCAATTATCACTCAGTTAACTACAGTGCATTGTGTATTGCAGTGCCTATGTCCATAATCACCCTGTTAGCTATGGTGCACAGTGTACCACAATGTGTAGGGCCATGATCACTCAGTTAAGTATGGTGCTCAGTGTACCACAGTGTGTAGGGTCATGATCACTCAGTTAACTATTATGCACAAAGTACTACAATGTCCAGGACCATGATCACCCTGTTAAAAATGGTGCACAGTGTAGCACAGTGTATAAGGCCATTATCACTAAGTTAACTATGGTGCATAGTGTATTGCAGTACCTACTTCCATGATCACTCTGTTAGCTATGGTGCTCAGTGTAACATAGTGTGTAGGGCCATGATCACTCAATTAACTATGGTGCACAGTGTATTGCAGTGCCTACATCCATAATCACCAGTTAAGTATGGTGCTCAGTGTACCACAGTGTGTAGGGCCATGATCCCTCAGTTAACTATGGTACACAGTGTAACACAGTGTTTAGGGCCATGATCACTCAGTTAACTATGGTGCACAGCATACCACAGTGTCCAGGACCATGATCATCCTGTCAACTATGGTGCACAGTGTTCCACAGTGTGTACGGCCATGATCACTCAGTTAACTATGATGCACAGTGTACCACAGTGTGTAGGGCCATGATCACTCAGTTAACTATGATGCACAGTGTATCACAGTGTGTAGGGCCATGATTAGCCAGTTAACTATGGTGCACAGTATACCACAGTGTATATGGTGCTGCCACCCTGTTAACTTTGATTCACAGTGTTCCACAGTGTGTACAGCCAGGACACACTGAAGCTCAGTGTTACCCTCCATGAAGAACTGCAAGATAAAAGGCACACAACACAGGTCTATCCATAGTAACAACATAAATGATATGCCACATATTGGTTTGATGTGCCATAATGCCTTGATTTTGTCTTCAGTATAGGGAAAACATTCATTTCTGGCCTTTTTTATGATTCCTTATTCCTGTACATACATACGTACAATTTACTAAGCTGGTGATACAGTGAGAATCTGGTGTTTTTAAAAGATCACAGCACTATTCTGGTGATGAACATGCCCAAGCTGTCTTGAGAAGTATCAATAATTATCAGAAAATGTTCTCATAACATGTGCAGGTAGTATTATACCTACTATGGCACTCTGAACACTATAGGGCACAATGCAGGATGAGTGTATTGAATGTCCTAAGAAAAATGATTGCAGATAGACGTGTGTGCACTTTGTAAGTATAACTGTGCTATTGGTGTGATACCTCACAGGATATTGCATCTCTTCAGTGAGCACTACACTCCATGGTTAATGAGGCAGTGACACAGTAATGTGTGGGATTCGATTCCAAATCAGAGACTAATTTTCATAAATCATTAACTACATCTGTGTAACATTCTAATATGTTTGCAGTTAATCCAGTATGTACATCATTGCTTACATCAATGCTTGCATGAAGTGTGAAGTCTACCTGGGTATACAGCATTGTTGCTAGGACTATAGTATTTCTGTAGTATGAATTTTTGACTGGATATACTGTGCGGTTTGGTAGGAATGCTGTGGTACCTGTAGCATGACTACTGCCTGGACATAGTGTGTGCACTGATAGGAGTACTGTAGTCTCTGTATCATGAATTCTGACTAGAAATACTATGTGGTGTGGGCAGGAATACTGTGGTGCCTACAATATGAATTCTGACTGGACATACTATGTGTCCTGGGTAGGAGTACTGTGGAAAATGTAGTATAATTTATGACTGGGTGCTCTGGTTTGTGTAGGTATGAATACTGGGGTACCTGTGGCATGAGTTTTGATTGGTTTACTGTTTGGTGCATTTAGGAATACTATGGCACCTGTAGTATGAATTCTGACTGGACATACTGCATGGTGTAGGTAGGATTACTGTGATGCCTACATCTATGAATTCTAACTGGTTTACTGTGTGGTCTAGGTAGGACTACTATGGTGCCTGTAGTGTGAATTCTGACTGGAAATACCATGTGGTGTAGATAGGGATACTGTGGTGCCTATAGCATGAATTTTGATTAGCTGTAAAATAGGGTGTATTTAGGAATACTGTGGTAACTATAGCATGAATTCTGAATAGATGCACTATGTGTTGTAGGTAGAAATACTGTGGAACCTGCAGCATGAATTGTGATTGGGCATACAGTATGGTGTGGGTAGGAATATTGTGTTACCTGTAGTACTTTCTGATCATGCATACTGTCTGGTGTAGGAAGGAATACTGTAGTACCTGTAGTAATGATTTTGACTAGACATACTATATGGTGTGGGTTGGAATACTGTGGTGCCTGTGGCATGCACTCTGACCTCTTTGTGCTGCATGGTCTAGGTAGGAATACTGTGGTGCCTGTAGTACTTTCTGACTGGGTGTAGTTTGTGGTGTAGGAATACTATGGTGCCTGTAATATGAATTCTGACTGGACATACTATATGGTGTATGTGTGAATACTGTGGTGTCTATAGTACTTTCTGACTGCTCATACCCTCTGGTGAAGGAATACCGTGATACCTGTAGTACTTTCTTAGTGGGAACCAAAAATAATGCACCCAATGGTCATCAACAAAACTCCACTTTATTAGAACGGCGTTTGGTTCTAATAAAGTGGAGTTTTTGTTGATGGCCATTGGGTGTTTTGCATCCTGGAACTTCTATTGTTGTTGCTGTGACTTTCTTAGTGGGAATACTGTTTGGTATAGGAATATTTTGGTACCTGTAGTATTTTCTGACTGGACATAGTGTGTGGCATAGTTAGGAGTACTGTGGTGCCTGTAGTATGAATTTTGACTGTCCATACTGTATGGTGTCTGTTGGAATACATTGGTCCCTGTAGTATAAATTCTTACTGCAGTGTCTGTGTGGTGCAGTAGGAATATTGTGGTACTTGCAGTATGAAGTCTGACTATGCATACTTTATGGTATAGTTAGGAATATTGTTGTGGCTATAGTACTTTTTGATTGGGTATACTTTGTGGTGTAGGGATACTGTGGTGCCTGTAGCACATTCTGATTGGACATACTGTGTGGTTTAACTAGGAATACTGTGGTGCCTGTAGTAATTTCTGACTGGGTATACAGTGTGGTGTGGGTAGGAATACTGTGCCATCTGTAGTACTTTCTGACTGGATATACTGTGTGGTGTAGGAAGGAATACAATGGCAGCTGTATCATGAATTCTGACTGTTCATACTGTATGGTGTGGGTTGGAATATTATAGCATGTGTATTTTTAATTCTGACTTGGGCATACTATGTGGTGTAGGTAGAAATACTGTGGCACTTTAAGCATGAATTCTGTCTAGATGCAATGTGTGGTATAGCTAGGAATGCTATGGCACTTGTAGTATGAATTCTGATTGGACATATTGTATGATGTAGGTAGAAATATTGTGGTACCTGTACTACTTTCTGATTGTGCATACTGAGTGTTGTAGGTAGGAATACTGTAGTACCATCTATCCATCCGTCCATCCATCCATCCATCCATCCAACCATCCACCCATCTTCAACCCATTTTCCCCATTCTTTTGTAGTACCTGTAGTATGAATTCTGACAGTGTGTATTGTATGGTATGGGTTGGAATAATGTAGTGCCTGTAGTATGAATTCTGACTGAATCCACTGTATGGTATAGGTAGGAACACTGTGGTGCCTATAGTAATTTTTGACTGAGTATACAGTGTGTTATGGGTAAGAATACAGTGGTACCTGTGTTACTTTCTGAGTGGACATACTGTATGGTGTGGGTAGGAATACTGTGGTGCCTGTAGTATGAATGTTAACTGGACATACTGTGTGGTATAGGTAGGAAAACTGTGGTACTTGCAGTATGAATTCTGACTGTTCATACTTGGTGGTGTTGGTAGAAATACGTTGGTGCCTGTAGTATATTCTGACTCTGCATACTATGTGATGGAGGAATACTGTAGTATCTGTGGTACGAATTCTGACTGGACATACTTTGAGGTGTGGGCAGGATTACTGTGGTATCTGCAGTATGAATTCTGACTGGGCAAACTGTGGAGTGTAGGTAGGAATACTGTGGTACCTGTAGTATTAACTCTGACTGGACATACTGTATGGTGTAGGTAGGAATACTGTGGGGCCTGTAGTTAGTGTGATGTAGGTAGGAATACTGTGGTGTTTGTAACATGAATTCTGACTGGACATACTGTGTGGTCTAGGTAGGAATACTGTGGTACCTGTAGTTAGTGTGATGTACGTAAGAATGCTGTGGTGTCTGTAGCATGAATTCTGACTGGACATGCTGTGTGGTGTGGGTAGGAATACTGTGGTGCCTGTAGTATTACTTCTGACTGAACATACTGTATGGTGTAGGTAGGAATACTGTGGGGCTTGTAGTTAGTGTTATGTAGGAAGAAATACTGTGCTGTCTGTAGCATGAATTTGGACTGGACATGAATTTGGACTGGACATGCTGTGTGGTATTGATAAGAATACTCTGGGGTCTGTAGTTAGTGTGATGTAGGTAGGAATACTGTGGTGTCTGTAGCATGAATTCAGACTGGACATGCTGTGTGGTGTGGGTAGGAATGCTGTGAGGTCTGTAGTTAGTGTGATGTAGGTAAGAATACTGTGGTGCCTGTAGTATTAATTCTGACTGGACATACTGTATGGTGTGGGTAGGAATGCTGTGAGGCCTGTAGTTAGTGTGATGAAGGAAGAAATACTGTGGTGTCTGTAGCATGAATTTGGACTGGACATGCTGTGTGGTATGGGTAGAAATACTGTGGTGCCTGTAGTATTAATTCTGACTGGACATACTGTATGGTGTGGGTAGGAATGTTGCGGGGCCTGTAGTTAGTGTGATGTAGGTAGGAATAATGTGGTGTCTGTAGCATGAATTCAGACTGGACATGCTGTGTGGTATTGATAGGAATACTGTGGGGTCTGTAGTTAGTGTGATGTAGGTAGGAATACTGTGGTGTCTGCAGCATGAATTCTGACTGGACATGCTGTATGGTGTGGGTAGGAATGCTGTGAGGCCTGTAGTTAGTGTGATGTAGGTAGGAATACTGTGGTGTCTGTAGCATGAATTCAGACTGGACATGCTGTGTGCTGTGTGGTGTGGGTAGGAATACCATGGTAGGTAGCACATAGGTTGCACTTCTTTTATACGGCATGATCAGTGGACGACTGGGTACTACTGTGCAACAACAGTTGGATGACCACAGTGCCTTGGTTTCATTTTTACACATATAGAAATGTTGATACATAGATTCATATGTACACGTGAAAATTGTGTCCCATAACAAATATGGTGTACATCATTTAGGAGACCTTATATGGACAGGAATGTTTATCAAAGTGTCCTTTTATACACTATTGTAAAACTGTTTGAATACCTATCTGTAAAGAGGTAATGGCCTGGTTTACTGATAGCAACTTGAATGTTCAGAGTCAAACTGATTTAGATTAGATATGTCTTCCTATAAGATCCATCCATATCTGGAGATGGACATTTTCACCTTCTTTTCCTGGCACTGAACAATATACAAAGCACTTTTATATGGCCATTAGAGCACGGTGTTTAGGGTTTGTACCTTAACCTTATTATAGAGAGCACAGTTATATGTCCGTTAGAGCACAGCATTTAGGGTTTGTACCCTGACCTTATTGTTATATGGCCATTAGAGCACAGTGTTTAGGGTTTGTACCCTGACCTTATTATACAGAGCACTGTTATATGGCCATTAGAGCACAGTGTTTAGGGTTTGTACCCTGACCTTATGCCATTATCTATATCACTGTTCTATCACTGTTCTACTCTTCAACATTGAACATTAGAGCACAGTGTTTAGGGTTTGTACCCTGACCTTATTCCCTACCATTATCTATATCACTGTTCTGCTCTTCAACATCTAACGTTAGCTTTCTTTTGCTCTCTATGAACATGAATCATAACTCTTTTAGACATCTTAGATTTTTCAATCTTTTTTTTTTTTTTTTTTTGCTTTTCCAACTTCACATCAATTTTCCATCTGATTTATGACAGACTTTTTGCCTATCTTCCTAGCAGGAGTACCTGACATATATCTTTCATCCTCAAAAATGATTGCTTTCCATTGGCCTTAGACAATGCAAATATCCAGTCTCTTGGAACCTGCTTCACTCTTAAAGATACAGTCCTCCCAAATCCACTACACAATCTTACATTCCCAAAACCTATAATACATGCCTGCTTCATTTTCCTGCCATCTTAAATATTGCCCTAAATTCTAGCCTCCAAGCCCTGCATGTAAACTGTATTATTTTTTCAAAGCTTTAATTCCAGACAAACTAATACTTCAAAACAGTGCCATATACATGGGCTAATAACTCCTCCCTCTGAAATCAATACTTAACTCCTATTTTAGCCAATTTTAATTTCAGGCAGTCTGACTGAGATATATCAAATCTAGCCTCACAAAAAATAAGTACCTCCTTCCCCGAAAATCTTATTTTTACAAGTTCACCTATTCAGTTACCTTTCAAGGCATCACAAGCAATCAAGTCCCCAACTCTGATAACAGTATTATTCCAAAATAACAAACCCCTAACAAAATTAGTGCCAGTTGCCAGTATACAAATGAAAATGTTATGAGTTAGGTAGGCAGGAGTTCAAATACAGAGGAATGTGCATCCAATAGATGTGCATTTTGTTTATCCTGATATCAGGTGTTCCATTCCCTAGAAATATGTTATTCCACTCACCTTTTACCGCACTGTTTACTGGTATGCCCTGCTACTATAGTGGTGTAGAGCATATCAGTGACATAGGCGGCAGTTCAATCTCATCCCAGGGTCCTGTCATCTGTTACATTCCCTGAATGTAAGCTACCTTGTCATGATGTGTACATTATGTTAGGAATATTGGCATTGTCCAACATGACTTAGTTATCTGGATTTTTCTGCCATTGATGAGATGTGGGACATGTGGCCTTAATAGGTTCATAGGTTCATAGGTTCATACTAGGCTATCTGCCCGAGGGCATTTATAAGCCTAGCCCATAGTTTTGTGGCTTACGCCACCCCTTTAGTTTGGAGAAACTATGCCCATTATTTTGTTGTGCCTCTGTCGAGCAGTGACACTGAGGTAACCCCTGGGGTGTATCTGCGATCCCCCATCCATTGGTCAAGATTCCTCTTGAACAAGGCCAGCGAGGTGCTCTGCCTCACATAAACCGGGATTTTGTTCCACAGCATAGGGAGTCTTTGGGTGAGGAATCTATCCCTTCAGCACGTCCTATTAATAACCGTGTCGAGGTTTAAGTCTCCCGCCCTTGTGGCTCTGAGGGATCTAGATTTTTTGAGATGAAGCATGTTCATCAAATCTGGGTTTGACATGGCCTTGTATGTCAGGCATAGGTCACCTCTGAGCAAGCGGTAAGTAACTGAATATAACTGGAGTTCTTTCAGTCGGGCAGCATAAGACAGACTTTTGAGACCCTTTATCCTTTTGGTGAGGAACTTTTGTGGCCTCTCCAGCTGCTGCAAGTGTCGGGTCAGATACATTCCGAATGGGGCATTGTACTCGATCATTGGTCTGATGAGTGATGAGTATAGGGAGACTATGACTTCCCTTGATCTAGATGTGAATCCCTTCATGATAAGGTGGGCAATGTAGAAAGTCTTCCTAACTACTTTAGCAATATGGGTGTCGAATAATAGGCTACTGTCCACCTGGGTTCCCAGGTCCCTGATAACTTCTTCTGTGATCAGGGGATTGCCTCCTATATGGTAGCTAGGGGTAACCTTATTTTTCCCGAAGGGTATGACTATGCATTTCTTGGCATTTAACTTTAGGCCATGGCTCTGGCACCAGTTATCCATTTCTGTGAGACCCTTCTGAAAGATATCTGTGTCGGATGTGTTTTCAACTGCGGCGCCCAGTTTGCAGTCATCTGCAAACTTTGTCAGCCATAACCCTCCTGTGTTTGCTTGTACTTCAGAAAAGTAGATGCCAAACAAGAGTGGGCCCAGGACTGAGCCCTGTGGGACACCACTTGTGACAGGCTTTGAGTCTGACATGGAGCCAGCAACTCTGACCCTGTGGGTTCTGTCACTCAGCCAGTTTGCAACCCATCTTGTAATGTATGGGTTTACATTTAAGTTTATGAGTTTATCAATGATGCCCGAGTGGGGTATTGTATCGAAAGCCTTCGCCAGGTCTAGGTAGGCTGTATGGACTGCCTTTCCTTCGTCAATGGCCCTGGTGACTGTTTTGAAAAAGTCAACCAAGTTTAAGAGGCATGATCTGCCTTTGACAAAGCCAAACTGGGTTGGATCCAAAGTCTGCAAATTCCCTATGTCTTTATTTATGAGATCCATTATGATCCTCTCCATGGCTTTGCAGATAAGTCTTGTCAAGCTAATGGGACGGTAATTTCCAGGGTCGGTGGAGGCACCGCAATTGTGGAGTGGGACCACAGTCGCTGTGCGCCACTCCCTGGGTACGTATCCAGAGGTGAGACTAAGATTAAACAGCTGTCCTAACTGTGGGTTTAATTCCTCGTTGAGTTCATGGAGCACACAGCCGGGGACACCATCAGGTCCCATGGATGCTGTGTTCTTTGCCTTGGAGAGCAGTTCTCACCTGGGCTAGAGATGTTTGGGGGCTACAATCGCTTGGTATAGATATCTCCTTTAGGGGGGAGGGGGGAGAAGTTTGCACTGAACCTGTCAGCCAGTATGTTGGCAATGTCTGTAGGATCAGTAATCTTCACATCATTTTGAACTAATTCTGAGCATATCTGGGAGTTTCCTCCTAGGTTTCTGACATAGCTGAAGAATGCCTTATGGTTGTCTTTAGAGTCCTTAGCTATTTTTTCTCAAAATTAGCTTTGGATGATTTTATGAGAGCTCTTAGCTTTTTACTTATAGTGATCAGCGGTGTCTTACCTTTTAAGGATTTTGCTCTATCTTGTAGTAGCTTTCTCCTTTTGTTGTAGAGTTTGTTTATGGCTGGGGTCCACCAGACTGGATGCTTGCCTTTGGTACAAAGAGTCTTTGTTTTGCTTGGGATTGCCTGATCCATGCAGCCCTGCAGGTGCTGGTAGAAGGCATTTGTAAGTGATTCAGCGGTTTGAGCAATGTTTACCGCCGGCTCAGGGGCCTTAAAGGAGACAACACTAGTCTTTAGAAGTGTGAAGTCGGCTTTCAAGAAGTTCTTTACTGTGGTCTTTTTTTTTCGGGGGGGGATGAGGACCTCCAGCGAGATTAGTTTGTGATCTGATCTCACCAGTGAGGGGTATACTTCCGGCATTGAACATTGTGCTCCCATGTTCGTGATGATGAGATCAAGTATGTTTTCTCCTCTTGTGGGGATGGTGACTAGTTGTTCCATGGCATTTGAGTTTATGAATTCCAGGAACTTTTGGGCTAGAGTGTTTGGGCTTGAGTAGTGTTTCCAGTCTATATTAGGGTAGTTGAAGTCGCCTAGTATGATGGTGTTCGGAGATACATTTATCCCCTCCAATGTTTTCAGGAAGGCCATATGAGGTTCCTGAGTTTGCAAGGGTGGCCTGTAACATGCTACAAATTGCAGAGCAGTCTTGCCTATGGTTAATTGCACCTGGATGGTTTCCAATGCATCGTGCGTTGCAACCAATCTAGAGGTATGGGTGTCCTTGATGAATATGGATACCCCTCCTCCTTTCTTGGTATTGTCCGGGTTTTGGGGCCGGAACGCATGATATGAGGTAAAACCTGATAGTGCTGGGGTGCTCTCAGGAGCCTTGAACCAGGTTTCTGTCACAGCACAGACATCGATGTTCTCCATACTGAGAAGGGCCTCGAAAGTGCATCTTGAGGGTGAGACTTCTGGCATTGAGCAGCATTACCCTTAGTTTTTTTCTTTGTTGTGTTCTAGGGTGGTAGGTTTAGAATTTGAGCCTTGCCTAAAAAGGCACTATGGGGTGGCAAGAGCCTTTGCCAAAATCCGAATCCCAGGGGTGACAAGTGCAAGCCGTCCTCATGGCAGCGTGGCTTGTCCAGCATGTCATCCCAGGCAGACAGACATTGGATCCCCTTTGAATGACACCAGAGTTTAAGCCAATTGTTAAAGCTGATCATCTTATCTCTGTATTGTGGCATCATTCTTGGTGAAGGTAGGATACTGCTCAAGTAATGGTTTTAAAAAACATATAGATTGTTCAATGCAGTTATGCTCCCGTGGCTATAGTGTTACGCTGTAGAGGACTTGCAGCATGGTTGCCCTACTGTCCTTTAATGACTTATGTGTTTGATTCATGTAGTTATGCTCCCGTGGCTACAGTGTTGCATCATAGGTGACTTGCAGCATGGTTGCCCTACTGTCCTTTAATGACTTATGTGTTTGATTCATGTAGTTATGCTCCCGTGGCTATAGTGTTGCATCATAGGTGACTTGCAGCATGGTTGCCCTACTGTCCTTTAATGACTTATGTGTTTGATTCATGTAGTTATGCTCACATGGCTGTAGTATTGCACTGTAGGGGACTTGCAGCATGGTTGTTCTACTGGCCTTTAATGACTTATGTGTTTGATTCATGTAGTTATGCTCCCGTGGCTATAGTGTTGCATCATAGGTGACTTGCAGCATGGTTGCCCTACTGTCCTTTAATGACTTATGTGTTTGATTCATGTAGTTATGCTCCCGTGGCTATAGTGTTGCATCATAGGTGACTTGCAGCATGGTTGCCCTACTGTCCTTTAATGACTTATGTGTTTGATTCATGTAGTTATGCTCCCGTGGCTATAGTGTTGCATCATAGGTGACTTGCAGCATGGTTGCCCTACTGTCCTTTAATGACTTATGTGTTTGATTCATGTAGTTATGCTCCGTGGCTATAGTGTTGCATCATAGGTGACTTGCAGCATGGTTGCCCTACTGTCCTTTAATGACTTATGTGTTTGATTCATGTAGTTATGCTCCCGTGGCTATAGTGTTGCATCATAGGTGACTTGCAGCATGGTTGCTCTACTGTCCTTTAATGACTTATGTGTTTGATTCATGTAGTTATGCTCCCGTGGCTATAGTGTTGCATCATAGGTGACTTGCAGCATGGTTGCCCTACTGTCCTTTAATGACTTATGTGTTTGATTCATGTAGTTATGCTCACATGGCTGTAGTATTGCACTGTAGGGGACTTGCAGCATGGTTGTTCTACTGGCCTTTAATGACTTATGTGTTTGATTCATGTAGTTATGCTCCCGTGGCTATAGTGTTGCATCATAGGTGACTTGCAGCATGGTTGCCCTACTGTCCTTTAATGACTTATGTGTTTGATTCATGTAGTTATGCTCCCGTGGCTATAGTGTTGCATCATAGGTGACTTGCAGCATGGTTGCCCTACTGTCCTTTAATGACTTATGTGTTTGATTCATGTAGTTATGCTCCCGTGGCTATAGTGTTGCATCATAGGTGACTTGCAGCATGGTTGCCCTACTGTCCTTTAATGACTTATGTGATTGATCCATGTAGTTATGCTCCCGTGGCTATAGTGTTGCATCATAGGTGACTTGCAGCATGGTTGCCCTACTGTCCTTTAATGACTTATGTGTTTGATTCATGTAGTTATGCTCCCGTGGGTATAGTGTTGCATCATAGGTGACTTGCAGCATGGTTGCCCTACTGTCTTTAATGACTTATGTGTTTGATTCATGTAGTTATGCTCCCGTGGCTATAGTGTTGTATCATAGGTGACTTGCAGCATGGTTGCCCTACTGTCCTTTAATGACTTATGTGTTTGATTCATGTAGTTATGCTCCCGTGGCTATAGTGTTGCATCATAGGGGACTTGCAGCATGGTTGCCCTACTGTCCTTTAATGACTTATGTGTTTGATTCATGTAGTTATGCTCCTGTGGCTATAGTGTTGCATCATAGGTGACTTGCAGCATGGTTGCCCTACTGTCCTTTAATGACTTATGTGTTTGATTCATGTAGTTATGCTCCCGTGGCTATAGTGTTGCATCATAGGGGACTTGCAGCATGGTTGCCCTACTGTCCTTTAATGACTTATGTGTTTGATTCATGTAGTTATGCTCCCGTGGCTATAGTGTTGCATCATAGGTGACTTGCAGCATGGTTGCCCTACTGTCCTTTAATGACTTATGTGTTTGATTCATGTAGTTATGCTCCCGTGGCTATAGTGTTGCATCATAGGTGACTTGCAGCATGGTTGCCCTACTGTCCTTTAATGACTTATGTGTTTGATTCATGTAGTTATGCTCCCGTGGCTATAGTGTTGCATCATAGGTGACTTGCAGCATGGTTGCCCTGCTGTCCTTTAATGACTTATGTGTTTGATTCATGTAGTTATGCTCCCGTGGCTATAGTGTTGCATCATAGGTGACTTGCAGCATGGTTGCCCTACTGTCCTTTAATGACTTATGTGTTTGATTCATGTAGTTATGCTCCCGTGGCTATAGTGTTGAATCATAGGTGACTTGCAGCATGGTTGCTCTACTGTCCTTTAATGACTTATGTGTTTGATTCATGTAGTTATGCTCACATGGCTGTAGTGTTGCATTATAGGGGACTTGCAGCATGGTTGCTCTACTGGCTACCCTTGAGAAGGCAGTTGTATAATACATTCTGTTGTAGGGTTTCTGGGTCTGCTCCCTTTGAGATCTATTACTTGTTCTTTTTTTATTCCTTTCCTACTGCACATGTGATATATTTTACAGGTATGTGTTTTTATGACCTCTTGCATAATGATGTCTGCAGTGTCACACCATTACATTACAATGTGAAATAGTTGGCATGTGAACTGAATTGCTGCACTGTGATTCCCATGCATTGGCCCAGTAATCAAGGAGCCTCAATCCTCACCACTAACACCAGTGAGGGACATGCACATTGGGAGGCTGACAGTAAAGTACAATTTCCCTTAAGAGCACAAAGAGAAAACAGTCAATCTGATGCTAGTTTCTCCCTCTCTCTCCAGATCCCCAATAAGACTCTCCACTGGCACAGCAATAGGGTTAAGATCTCAGCAGAGTGGTCAAGCGAAAACCTCCAGCACCCTCTCTGTCCAACCAGTGCTTCATGTCCCTGTCAAGTAGCTGACACACATACTTTGAGATTTGATTTATATACAAACATACACTCCTGGGGAAGGTTGCCACAAGTTCTCCATCTATTCCACTTTCTGCCCAGACTATATGGTAGTACTACCTGCCACCAACCACCCTTATCAGCTACTATAAAGGCCATTAATAAAGGGTGTCCAATTCTACTGTGCAATGTTACTGTTATCCAAATAGTAAGTGTGACAAACGGGAAGACTAGTGCAGTGACCTGTACAGTATCACCAAATACATATGCAAGTACTTTAAGAGCTTAAATTATCTCTACACAAAATTAGCCATAATTAAAAGCTTTAAAAATATTTAATAATAAATAATAAAAACACAAGACAATACTCTTTAACACAGCACAATGACAATAGAGTTCAAAAACACGGGACATATTTTCAAACAACATTGTAGGACAGTATCACATAAATATAGAAAACATCTAGCCTGATCTGACTATTTTCCTATCTATCTCTAAGAGAGATACTAAGATCTAAGTCTTACTTACAGAGCAAAGCAATTGCTGGTGATGTTGTCAGTTCTGAAGACAAAATACAAAATGCACCCTTTCTCTCTGAGAGATAGTTCTTAAATTAATAATACACATTACTGTTGAACCATCTCAGATTACATAATTCTTGTCAGTTCTGCTTTTAGTTTCCAGGCCAACAGAAACTTAAAATATAACACCTCAGTGTCAAGAATACTTATCTCTTAGAAATTTGCCTGGAAATGGAAATCATAAAACTGTTAAACACCTTTACATTTGGAACCTACAATTACCTCTGTTTCAAACAATATAAAGAATTTCCAACTGCATACATTCTATCTTCTATATCTGGTAAACACACTCGTAAAATTCTTTATTTATCAACTTATTTTCTTAGAGTTTTGCAAGTTAACTCTGTATATCCCAATTTCTACCATGAAAACATACATTTGCATTGGCACAGTTTATACACATTTCTGCTTTCTTCCAGCAGGGTGCACTGTGGTTACATTCTTTAAGTTCAGTACAACATACAGTTTAATTATAACATACAGTTCTCTTATTTTTGTAAATCAAGCTTACAAATCTTATTAATATTTACAAATGACATAGGATTATTTACAAAATGCTATCTAGCTGGACTGGCTGCATCACATTTCTCACAGGGCCAAACCTCTTTTTATTTTTAATTACTTCAATCTATGTTGAAATGGCTGTATTGTCTTACAATTTTTATGGTGTACCTTTCTATGTAATGTTTAGCTATGCAACCCACTTTGCACCTTAATGTTTACCCTTTCCAAGTGACCTCCACACTGACTCAGTTTCTGTGTTGCTTGCCTTTCCATTGCTCATACATTTTTGCATTTATCTGCTGATGTTTACTACATCACTACTAAACAACAGTGCTCATGCAATCACTTTGGCTAATATGTTTTTCATGCATACTTGTTTACTTACTGTTTACATGTGGCTGCAAGGTGGCTTACCATGATGTGGCCTCAAGCCTGTGCTATGGCCATGAAGGGGGACTCCACATCATATAAGCTGATATGGCCACATGCATATGTGATCAACATTGCTGGTCATTGTGCTAAGAAGGTAAATAGTGCTGTCTTGGGCACAATGTGACCATGCTTTTAATGACTCTCTAAGACCATGTGTTTATGTTACATTCAAAATATATTGTGGCATTCTGTGTATACTTTGATTACTCACCAACTGTTTTTTCTTGTATTGTATGTATATAAATAATGATTAGCAAAAATACTATACCTGCTCTCTGGTTAATAACAAAATCAGTTGTTCATTCCACTATACCTGGGGAATTTAGAAGGTGATATTTGTGTTATTATTTGATAACAGTGGACTTTGAAATGCACAGGCAAGCAGTATAGTACAAGAATTTCATTCATGGTATATGTGTGAAATCCACAATGAGGTCTATCAAATTTATAGTGCAATGATTTCATTCATGGTATATGTGTGAAATCCATGATGACATCTGTAAAATTTATAGTGCAGTGATTTCCTTCATGGTATATGTGTGAAATCCATGATGAGGTCTATCGAATTTATAGTGCAATGATTTCATTCATGGTATATGTGTGAAATCCATGATGAGGTCTATCGAATTTATAGTGCAACAAATTCATTCATGGTATATGTGTAAAATCCACGATGGAGTCTATCAAATTTATAGTGCAATGACTTCACTCATGGTATATGTGTGACATCCACGATGAGGTCTATCAAATCTATACCACAACAATTTCACTCATGGTATATGTGTGAAATCCACTATGAGGGCTATCAAATTTATGCTGCAACAATTTCACTCATGGTGTATGTGTGAAAGCCATGATGAGGTCTATAAAATTAGATCTAAGTATCATATGCAGGAGTGCATCTGTGCCCCGATACCTAAGTAAACACACAACAGCAACAAGCTAAACTCTGATGTGATAGTAATAAACCAAAAACACCACAAAAAAAAAACACAAAACAAAACAGGAAGCAATGGAACTTTAGCACTCAAAAGAGTTTAATAACACTTTAGTTTAAAAGACTTCTTCAGAAAATAGTCAAGTCACTTAACACATCTGTTTAAATAAAAACAAGTAACCAATCACATTTCAAATTTTATTAACACATATAAAAAGTTACAAAAATCAATTATACATTCAAAACTTTCCATAAACTAAAACTATACAAACTAAAACTATATAAATTTACTTAATTTTCAGTCTCCTATTTTTTAAAAAATATAATATTTACTGATTCATTTAGACCTGGGAATTTGTCAGCATTTAACTTAATTTACCACTTAGTTTCTAAACTTTCTAAATGTATTCTATAATCCCCATCTGTCAAGTCTTGAGGCAAAAAAAATCTATAACAGAAAACAAAAACTTTTTATATTTGTTACAGATGATAGTGTGATTGTATAAGGCATTGTTATAATCTTTAGTTTTAATAAAAATTTATGTTTTCTGTTATAGACTTTTGCCTCAAGACTTGAGGGTTGGGGATTATAAAAGCTATTTAGAATGTTTAGAAACTAAGTGGCAGATTAAGTTAAATGCTGACAAATTCCCATGTCTAAATGAATCAGTAAATATTAAGTATTTAAAAAAAATAGGAGACTGAAAATTAAGTACATTTATATAGTTTTAGTTTATATAGTTTTAGTTTATGGGAAGTTTTGAATGTATTTTTTTTGCAACTTTTTATATGTGTCAATTAAATTTGAAATGTGATTGGATACTTGATTTTATTTAAATAGTTGTGTTAAGTGACGACTATTTTCTGAAGAAGTCTTTTAGATGAAAGCATTATTAAACTGTTTTGAGCACTAAAGTTCTGTCATTTCCAGTTTTATTTGGTGTTTTTCTGTGGTATGTAAGTAAACAACAAACAAGGATGCATTCAGCATCACTTAGACTAGTATTCACGGGCATTTGCTTAGTAACTCATGGAAAGAAAAATGCTCTTGATGTTGAAAAATGCAATCAGAACTGTTCCAAGTAAAGTTTTTATCCTGAGATCTCTGTTATTCACCAGACACCTTAAACTATGTTGCTGAGAGATGTACTGTTCATGTAGCTTAGCCATTTTAAATTCTATACAGTATATTATTAGTCTAGGTTTGCTAGTTCATGTTCTGTACAGTATATTATTAATCTAAGTTAGCTGTTTCATGTTCTGTACAGTATATTATGGATCTTGGTTAGCTGTTTCACGTTCTGTACAGTATATTATTAATCTTGGTTAGCTGTTTCACATTTTCTACAGTATTTTATTAATTTAGGTAAGCCTAATCTTGGTTAGCTGTTTCATGTTTTGTACAGTATATTATCACTCTAGGTTAGCTGTTTTATGTTCTGCACAGTATATTATTAATCTTGGTTAGCTGTTCCATGTTCTGTACCATATATTATTAATCTTGGTTAGCTGTTTCACATTCTATACAGTATATTATTAATCTTGGTTAGTTGTTTCATGTTCTATACAGGATATTATTAATCTAGGTTTGCTGATTCATGTTCTGTACAGTACACTATTAATCTAGGTTAGCTCTTTCACATTCTATACAGTATATTATTAATCTTGGTTAGCTGTTTCATGTTCTGTACAGTACACTATTAATCTAGGTTAGCTCTTTCACATTCTATACAGTATATTATTAATCTTGGTTAGCTGTTTCATGTTCTGTACAGTATATTATTAGTCTTGGTTAGCTGTTTCATGTTCTGTATGGTACATGAGTTATTTAGGTTAGCTGTTCCATATTCTGTACAGTATATTATTAATCTTGGTTAGCTTTTTCACGTTCTGTACTGTATATTAATCTAGGTTAGTTGTTTCATGTTCTGTACAGTATATTATTAATCTTGGTTAGCTGTTTCATGTTCTGTACAGTATATTATTAATCTTGGTTAGCTGTTTCATGTTCTGTACAGTATATTATTAATCTAGGTTTGCTGTTTCATGTTCTGTACAGTATATTATTAATCTAGGTTTGTTGTTTTATGTTCTGTACATTAAATTATTAATCTTGGTTAGCTGTTTCATATTCCGTACAGGATATCATTAATCTTGGTTTTCTGTCTCATATTCTGTATGGTATATTATTAATCTTGATTAGCTGTTTCATATTCCATACAGCATATTATTAATCATGGTTAGCTCTTTCACATTCTGAACAGTATATTATTAATATTGGTTATGTGTTTCATGCTCTGTACAGTATATTATTAATCTTAGCTGTTTCATGTTCTGTGGTATGTATTATTAATCTTGGTTAGCTGATTCATGTTCTGTACAGTATATTGTTAATCTTGGTTAGCTGTTTCATGTTCTGTACAGTATATTATTAATCTTAGTTTCATGTTCTGTACAGTATATTATTAATCTTGGTTAGCTGTTTCACATTCTGTACAGTATATTATTAATCTTGCTTAGCTGTGTCATGTTCTGTACAGTATATTATTAATCTTGGTTAGTTAGTTGTTTCATGTTCTGCACAGTATATTATTAATCTTGCTTAGCTTAGCTTTTTCTGTACAGTAATGTTTCTTGCTTATTTACTGCATGTAAGTTATAAAATACCAGGGTAGCCTCATGTTAGTAAACATACTGCTTCCTGAGACTAGAAGTTGAGCTTTATTCCACCAATCGCACTGCTTTGGTTTGTGACTGTTTAGCAAACACAAGGTATACTTCTTTGGCCACCTCTACATCTCAAGAGTTAATGCTGAAAACTATCTGGTCATCAATGATGAAATGTGAATGTTAAATCTAAAATTAGCATTCAGTAAAACTGCAGCACTGAAATAATATTAAATGTGAAATAAGAGTACTTCTTCTGTACCTGCCAGGGCTGAAAATCTGGAAAGCGTGCACATGATCCATTCTGGAAAGGTCCTTTTCCAGCAGTGCATGTCTGTAAATCCTGCAAAGCATAGACAATGGCACTTACAGCATTAAATGTCGTATAAATAAGCAGGAATACTATATCAGTAAAGAAAATGCTTTTTTCTGTAACACTCCTTAGATTTTCTGCTCCTGTACATAAGGATGTAGCATTGTTGGGCAGTATGTAAGAGGCATTATATTCAGGCCATTTGCACCCAAAAAACTGTTCCCAGAACAGTCTAGTAAACACATCATTGGGATCTTTTGATGGATGAATGGTGTATTGGAGATTCTGAAATCCAAGCAGTGGTTTTACAACTGGTGTAAACCAAAGTGCTCCTTGCATCACTTTGTGATATATTGGAAACTGGTATGATGCAGATTCCGGCCACCAATCTAGCCCAACCCATGTAATCCCAGATATATTTTCTCTGCCCAGAAATTCAAGGAGATAGTATAGGCCTGCAGAATTGGCTGTAATAATGACTTTTGAAGCAAGAGTTTTAATCACCGTTACTAATTTCTGATGTTCAGACAAAGTAAATGGTACAATGTCAAACAATTCAATACATATCCCAGCATTTATTATCCTCCTTTTTAACTCCAGGGTGGACTCCTGAGCAGACAAATCTCTTGTGAGCATAACACTCACCCATGTCCACTTGTAATAAAGCAACAGTTGTATCACACCATCAAGCACAGAAAGCTTACTTGGTATACTTCTTAAGAATGAAGGAAATTGAACACGGTCACTTAAAATTGGCTCTTCTGTCCCATAACTGACCTGCAAATAAAGTTTTCAATACAGTTTTTAAAGTGCAATAACAGTAGAAAACAAAACAACACCAATGCTATAAAAATGCTATTCATTTTAAATATCATGTATAATGTCAGCCAACTACATAACAAAATCTTAAGTTTGGACAGCCTGGGCCCATTAATCTGGATTTGGAGATGCATAAAATAACTGCTTGCAGCCAAAGACCAAAGCAGCACTTGGGTAATTAAAGTCATGCATAACATTTTATAGAGAATTCTCCCAAGTGTTGTTTCACTTGAAGCTTGGTGAGGTCCTACTGGACTGGAACTATTAAGCAAGTGTAGTGAGAACATCAGCAGACCAAATTTAAACTGCACTGCAAAAAGGAAGAAAGGGTTCATACCAACAATAAGTATGACTTAAGTTATTTATCATTTTGGAGAAGAGAACAGATGCCACTTGACTGGAGAACCAGTTATATCTGTTTGATTTACATACAGAGAACTTCCATAATGGTAGATATTTTATTCTATGACTACATATTTAATATTACTGAACTTGACCCTGACAGTAAAGACTACCTTGAACAACATCTAGATAGTCTGCAACGTAAGAGTGAAACACTTCCAGAGGAAGAAGTTAAAGCCTTTATATTCTTCTTGGATTGTTCAGGTTAAACATGAGGCTACAGCTCAGAACAATATTTTTTTATTAGTGGTGAACATCTGTGCATTTTATAGAAATGAATCTCTCTCTCATATGTACATATTTAAACATTATGTACCTATGCATACGCTTTGGTATGTAAGGATGTTTGCATGATGCTTTTTATCTGTGTGTACGAGTCTGTATGTACTTTCATATGAGCCTATGCATGCATGGACATATGTGAGTATGTACATACAGATGCATTCTATTTAGTTATTTATGAGGAAGTCGGGAGTGGCAGAGAAGTATGTAAGAGTGGTGCAGGATATGTACGAGGGTAGTGTGACAGTGGTGAGGTCTGCAGTAGGAGTGACGGATGCATTTAAGGTGGAGGTGGGATTACATCAAGGATCAGTTCTGAGCCCTTTCTTATTTGCAGTGGTGATGGGCAGGTTGACAGATGAGATCAGACAGGAGTTCCCGTTGACTATGATGTTTGCAGATGACATTGTGATCTGTAGTGAGAGTAGGGAACAGGTTGAGCAGACCCTGGAGAGATGGAGATATGCTCTCGAGAGGAGAGGAATGAAGGTTAGTAGGACTAAGACAGAATATATGTGTGTGAATGAGAGGGAGGATAGAGGAATGGTGAGGATGCAGGGAGTAGAACTGTTGAAAGGGGATGAGTTTAAATACTTGGGGTCAACAGTTCAGAGTAATGGCGAGTGTGGAAGAGAGGTGAAGAAGAGAGTACAGGCAGGGTGGAGTGGGTGGAGAAGAGTGTCAGGAGTGATTTGTGATAGAGTACCAGTAAGAGTGAAAGGGAAGTTCTACAAGAGGGTAGTGAGACCAGCTATGTTATATGGGTTGGAGATAGTGGCATTGACAAAAAGGCAGGAGTCAGAGCTGGAAGTGGCAGAATTAAAGATGTTAAGATTTGCTCTGGGTGTGACAATGGTAGACAGGATTAGGAATAAGTATATTAGAGGGTCAGCCCAGGTTGGAAGGTTTGGAGACAAAGCCAGAGAAGCAAGATTATGTTGGTTTGGACATGTGCTGAGGAGGGATGCTGGGTATATTGGGAAAAGGATGCTAAGGATGAAGCTGCCATGTAAGAGGAAAAGAAGAAGTCCTAAGATAAGATTTATGGATGTGGTGAGAGAAGACATGCAGGTGGCTGGTGTGACAGAGCAAGATGCAGAGGACAGGAAGAAATGGAAACAGATGATCTGCTGCAGTGACCCCTAACGGGAACAGCCGAAAGAAAAAGAAGAAGACGATTTATACAAGTAGAGTTGGAAGACAATAAGGGTCCTTTTCAGTTATAACTTAGTTAAGGTAAGTTAGAAAAAGACAGTCAAAAGGTATGAGCAGGCAGACCAGTGTGAGCAAGATTAAGAGAAAAAAATGCAATTTAGGCACATGATACGGCGATTTCAAGGACAACTAAAGGCATTACTATAATCTTCCTCTGCATACAACTACAGTTATGATTGGTGCTATTTATGTATGTGCTTGTTTATGTATGTACATCACAAAAAATTAAGTGCTCTGATCATCACAGTTTCAGTTTTCATCAGACTCGATGAATAAAAAACAAAATCACATGACATACAAAACCGAATTATCTTAAGCGCACAGTGCAGTGAGCTACTGTCATTCAAATGAGGTGGAATGGCAGCCTGCAACTTTGACGGCAAAAACATTTCCTGATGCAAAACGTGGCTGTTCCTTTCACCACCCTTAGTTTGTGGCTGTAGTTTTTCAATCACATAAAACACAATTCTTTAAAGTTAGTACTGACTGTGCTTGTATCTGGTATTAATATCATCTTGTCTCCCCACTGCATAATAATGTTGGTAAATCCATTGGTTCAAAGAATTAACCATCTTCCCAATGTAACGTGTGGAGCAGGAAGTGCAAAAAGCTAGATAAAGCACTCCCCGTATAAGACAATTATAATGCCACTTGGAATAAATGGTACATCCATTATTATATAATGGTGGGCTTTCTCATTCAACAATAAGCATGCTGATTGGACAGCCCAAATGGCATGCCAACTGTAAATCTGTAGATATACCAATAGAAAAATGTCCGTCCGCAAAAGTACCATTCAGTGGCCAGACATTTTATTGGAATATGCCACCAAGGGAAAGCACAAACCAGAAGGACAATCAGGTATGTTGTCAAAAATAAAGACTCAGAAATTTACCTGATTCCCATCTTTTTTTGCACTGTCCCCCCCTAAAACTCACCAGACTATGGTACCTCTCAACTGCCTAATTCTTTGCAGAATGACTTACTGCCTTCACATAAAAAAGGAATGGAGAATCTCTTTTCTCAGCTGTTACTCTCAAAAAAAAAAAAAACAGCAACAGAGATTCTATTTTCTCCACTGCTTATCTTCAACAGCACTAATGTACTGTGCAAGGGTGGGAACGTAAGTCCCGTACGCATGTGCAGTACATCAGAAACCATGGAAGAATGAGGAAACAATGTGGAAGAACATTACAGTGTCATTACACAAAGACATTTAAGAAAGGTAAGCTATTTCTTTCTTAAATAATGCCATTGTATACTAGCAATAACCCACTCGTAGACATGGGTATATTAAAATTTATACATGTATGGCTTAGTTTAGTCATTCTTGCTTCATCGTCTTGATCAAAACACATCAACCGTGGGAATATTCTGACATACCCACATCCACTTGTGGGTTATTGCTTAATTATACAAGTATGAGCACTACAAGTAACACTACTGAACTTAAGCAGCTAAATCAAACTGAAACTCTGTGCATATATTGATGAAAACAGGAATTTGACTAAACAGTCTTTAGCTGGGCCATTCTGTGCATCAGACATAGGCAACCCTAAGTCAAACAATTATGTAAAGGGCAGGGCAGAATCATCATCAGGAGGGCAAGCCTGACACAAAATAATTATATGTGCATGTGTGTGTGTGTGTGTGTGTGTGTGTGTGTGTGTGTGTGTGTGTGTGTGTGTGTGTGTGTGTGTGTGTGTGACAGAAAGGTCTGAGCAAGTATGCACTGACAGACTGAGTATCTTTGATGTAAAGAAGTCATTATGAAGAAAGTTTTTGCATGAGGTATCATGGGCAATGTGAGGTGTACTCTTTGTGGGTCTGCAGGAACACAGCCACAGCAACTGTGCTAGCACTGTGCCTCATGAATGCTGACCCTCCCCAGTGGATGTTTGTACAAGGCACTGAAGGGTTCAGTGTGTCATTCATCTGGTCCAAGTAATCAAACACATGGTTCATGCAGTCTCATATGTCAGAATGAACAACATGCACTACTCTTGACTATCTCTTCCAAGGCCCTGGTGGAACTTACCTGTGCCTCCATGAGAGCCCTGCACATATGTCAATTGGCAGATACTTACACACTAACATCGGGGGGGTAAGCAAGCCTCCTCTCAGCACCTCTACCAACACCCCTGTGTGCTACATCACCCTAACAAAGGCTTGGGGAGATTCTGCCAACTCAGCAGCTAATGGTAGTCACTGTACCAACTCCATCCTCAACTACCTGTCCACTCTCATAGGATTCTGTGTCAAGGTCATGTGTAGGCATGGGGTGGTCACTCTACCAACTCCATCCTCATCTGCCTGTCCACTCTCATAAGATTCTGTGTCAGGAGTATATGTAGGCATGGGGTAGGCACTCTACCCTAACCAACTCCATCCTCATCCGCTTGTCCACTATCATAGGATTCTGTGTCAGGGGTATGTGTAGGCATGGGGTAGTCACTCTACCCTAACCAACTCTGTCCTCATCTGCCTGTCCACTCTCATAGGATTCTGTGTCAGGAGTATGTGTAGGCATTTTGACTGTTTCCAAACTGTGGGGAAGGGATGTGGGAGCCACACACTCTGTGTCATACATACCCCAGACTGGGCCTGTTCATCACGGCCATCCTCATCAAAGGCTATCAGTCCTCCAACATCAGGTAGTTGGAGCTCCACACTGCTGATATCAGCCTCATATGTGAATACACCAATACAACAGAAAAGAAAAATAAAAAATAAATGATCACAATTTATTGCCTAAACCATTCCTATGGTTACCTTCCACCTCTACCCTCACATCCATTACAGCACTGTGGAACTCTTTTGAGCTGTCTGGATACCTTACAGTTGGCAGGAACTCCTCTGTCTTAGTGAGTGATGGTTTCATAGGAGGCCTACTGCCAGTTAGTCTTCATTGCTGTGCTACAGCCTTGGCTTTACTGATAGTATCTTTGATCATATCACTTGTCCTATGTCTGATACTCTTATACTCATGGCCATGGCCACCCACAGCATTCACATGACTGACTACCTACTGCCAAATATGGTCATGGAAGGGTTTGTCAAATAAATGAGGATCTTAGAGGGCCTGGACTATGACCTCATTCTCAGCATCTGAGAATGGAGATTTCCATGGAACTGACACTTTTTTTTTTTTTTTTTTTGATGCAATATCCTCGATGTCAGGTAAAAGAGAAAAAAGTATATCAGACACAACAAAAAATGGGGGTGGAGGTTACATGCTGATCTAATATTAGGCAGAAAAAACTCATACTGCAGGCATTTCCATATAAGATGTAAAAAATTAAAATCTAAACTATATCAACCAATCTCTGTACATTTGCCATATCCCTCAATGGCAACAAAATATGAATGCAGAATCAAATTGAAAACTGATCTCAGGGATATAAAAAAGCATAACTAGAGAAAAGTTTCTTAATGTAATGATAACCTACATAAGCTTCACAAGTTGGATGTGTGTTACCATCCTCAGAATGTTGCCACAGATTCATGAAGCAGAAGTAAAGAAGCTTTGTGATAACAACTGTGTTCATTACAAACACAACTTTGCAACTCATTCCAGCAGAAAGCTTCAAAATATGAATCTATAAGCAGTACTTGTAATGAGCATTGCATACCCTGACAGATTTTTATGAGAGTTCCCCAAACAGTATCAGAAATGCAACAGTTCTAACAGTCAGCAACAGTAGTTTTGTTTGGCAGCACTTAGGAAACACAACAGTCTTCCCTAGCCTGATGGAAGCTACAAACCCCAGGTTCTGCTAATATAGTGTAAATTAAACCTCCAGTTATATTGAATATATAAGTCAGGTGTCAGCTCATTATCATTCCTAGATCACTCAATCTACGCATTGTGCTGGGCAGGTAAACATGGTGTTAGTACCTACATGATGATGCTCACATCCCTGAACAGTACAACAGCAAGTAGTAAAAATTTTAGTTAGGTAATGTCTTGCAACTGTGACTCATTAGCAGTTCTGTAAGTTCTATTACTTGTTTTGCATTTTTGCAAATGAAAAATAAACTTACAGAGGGCATGTCAGAGAGAAAAGTCTTACTGAGAAGGTTTCATGTACATTTACTGACTTAGGAGATAACCGTGATATACACTTTAGATAACATTTTGTAAGAAGATTATCTGTCTGTGATGACAGATTATCTGTCTGTGATGACAAACTGTAAGTCATAGCAAATGTATACAACTTAGAAATATGTAAAAAGTGAAGCTCATTGTAAAATGTAATACATTCATGGTACAAAATGTTTACAATGGAGTAATGCATACAAAACAAAATAGCACAATCTTGTCTCACATGCCGGACTATCATTATTTCTGAAAGGATCACATTCATCAAGATGTTTACTATGAGAGGAAAAACTGACAACTATGTGATAACATGGGTATATTTCTGTTTAAATGTAAATTTCAGACCTACAAAGCTGAGTACATTTTGCTTCACTTTTATATATTACTTTGCCAATGTTAAGAAGCAACCACTGTTATTCATGTCAATGTTTTATGGTAATGCCATAGCTTTGGGGTTTAGATCTAGAGAAGATGACATATCTGTGAAATTAATGATTCTCACTGTCAATATTTCACATGAGTAAGGCCATAAGGTTGGGAAAGCATCACACTGATTTAGGATTCTTTTTTTTTTGTTTTCTCTGTTTGCACAGTGCTTTGCATTGCATCTCAAGGCCCATAGGCAGTGCCCATCACTGAATGATAGTTCACCACCCAGGGTAAAATCTCAGATATTTATTTTGCATGTACAAAGCCTTAGCCATCATTTACACAAATGGGACTGGCAGGTTACACCTTAGTCAACACTTTGGACATTGCTGAAAGAAGAAACTACACCTGCTATGTAGCTTTCTAAGTGGCTGAGCAGGTTAATGAAGTATGTTCTGCAGAACAGCACAAGAAACACAGCTTTTGAATCAACTGTAGGGCTGGTTTGAATTTAGGGGTCATAATAAGGTTTTTCATTTTTTTTCTGCACTTGAACCTTGCGATTTAATAAGTAAATGCTGCAACACAAATGTGTATCAAAACACTAAACAAAATAACACTGATCATTGTCAACTGCAGTAATCATAGCACTGATTATAGTAAAGTTAAAGCACCTTTGTATTCATATGATGTTACAAATAGTTCTTGTGCAAAGGTGCAATTAGATCATAATGGTTTAGGGAAATATGAAACGCTTAGCATCACAGGTTCAAAAGTATGCATGAACATGACTTCAGTGAAGCAATAGTTTTCATCACCCCAAGTGTACATTGTACTGATATATACTGTGTAGAACAACACATCCTGTAAACTCTTTATCCCTTCTCAATATGTGTTATATAATAAATACATTGTAAGTTTAATGGAAACAACAAATCATCACACAAAGTCATCATTCTAAAAGCTTTGTTTGTTCATTGCATGACAGTTGACATGGATCACTGGCAGCATGCAGGAAAGGCTATAAAGGGCACATCCCATGCAAAAACTCAGAAACAAATGACGCATGTGCTAAGACTTATCCATTGGCAGCACAAATATGGTTGACCTCATCCTAAGGGGTGGTGAAAGCCACACACACTCTGGCTAGGCTTATAAATGCCCTAGGGCAGATAGCCTAGTATGAACCTATGAACCTATGAACCTATGAGTCAATTAGCAAATATATGGTGAAAATCAATGTCATGGAAACTCTTCCTCAGTAATACATATTTGCCTCAAAATATTAATACAATAAAGTAACACCTCAAAGTGCAGCAGTCACAGGGTTATCATAATTAGGCCTACATCAAGTAATGTTCAAAACTGTACACTTCAACCCACAACTGGAGAAGGTCAAAACTCCTGTGGCATTAACAGTTAATACAAGGAAGTTTAGCTTTTTTTTCCATGGATTCAGTTCTAAGGTAATATCACTTAAAGTTTGTAAATTCTTATGTGCAACCACATCATACTTTTCCACAAGAACTATTTGTAGCACCATGTCCTTATAGTACTTATATAATATTTTCATAAAAACAACACTGGATGACAACATTATTTAAATTTTCATGTCATATTTCTTTGTGACAGTATTCTAGCTATACTTACTATACCATCCCAGATAACATGCCCAGTGGTGCTAATATAACATTTGAAATGTAAACAAGATATCAACATTATCCAATGAGAGAAACCAGGAACCAAACACGAAAAACTGATGGACGTCCAGGGAGCACACAAGTCCAGTATAAACCACACTGCTAGTAGCAACCACCAAAGATTTACTGGGCAAAAACAGCAGTCAAACGCTTTTGTCTTACATCAAGACTTCATCAGAACAGCAGTAATCACATAAACCACACAATATAAAGGAACATCCTGTCATGTGGTTAAAACCAAACAATAAAAATAATGCTTAAAAAAACTAATTAAATCAATTAAAAACTTTAAAATTTACTGAAAGTCTGAAACAGTGTGTATGCGTGAAATAACAGTGCCCAACATATTACAACAATTTATATACAACAAATTATAAAGCTGACTGGTGAATTACCCCTCCATATGTTTCAATTTTAGGATTGGGGTAATGGAACAGCGTTCATTAAGCTCGATGGGAGTAAGGGCATCACACATCAAAATCCAGATTAATTCCTTCCTCTTGAGGTGTTCTTCTCTACTAAAACCCCTTCATCCCATTCCATAGAATCCAATACTACAAACTTGAAATGGTGGTCAGGAAAAGCTGAAATATGCCTGTACAAAGCTTTGGTGTTCTTCCCTTTCTTGAGTTAATTCAAGTGTTCATAGATTCTTTCAGCTTACAACTAGTTTTTCCAATGTGGAATGCCTTGCAACATTGACAAAGAGCTCCATATACCACCCCCTTGGATATACAATTGAAGTGTTTTTTTTTACCTTAAATTTCCTATTCCTGATGAAAAATGAGTCAAACAATAAAATATGCTGACAATAATTGCAATGATTGCATTTATACATGCCCTTAGGTCTACTTGAACAACTCATGTCACCTTTCATCTCTAAAATGTTCTTAAAAGACTTACCCTTTCTGAATACAACCTTTGACTTGACCCTAAACAATTCTTTGCCTTCATTGATACTCATCACAATTGGCCAGAAAATACGCACTGTATCTGCTACATCATAGATGTTAACAGAAAAAGTGACTATTAGTGAACGTTTAAAAGGGACAATTGATGGTTGTGTTTCTTTGAACAAGCTATTGCCAGCCAAATGGTCATCAGTTTGACCACCAGGAATAGGCAGTAGCGGTTTGTAAAAAACATTCCTCCACTTACCCTGGACTTCTTCCTTAATACTGTCCAATAACTCCTGGGGAGTAACCTCTTTTACTGAACATGCCATTCAGTTTGTCTATTTCAACAGTGAAGTTGGCATTATCAGAAACTGGGTCTACTTCACATGATCAAAAGCTCATATGATCGACAAACTTTTCAGACAGACCAAAACACCAAAAGCTCAAAACACCAAAAACTCATTTGGTCGAACCTCATAACATCGACTCATGAAATTCACAGCATTATGCCATTTCCCCACTGTAGTGTGACCCTGGAGTTAGAATAAATAGATAGGGGGTGTGGGTGGCACAGCCCCCCACATTGGTGGGTGTGGGGGGGTGAATCCTCCCACATACATAATACATTTTAAACATACATGTGGATAGTTATAACAAAAATGACAATATTTATCTAAATATTGTGAGGGGTTTCACCCCCACACCCCCCAATGTGGGGGGGTTGGGACTCCCACACCCCCTATTTATTCTAACTCCAGGGTTGCTCTACAGTGGGGAAAGGGCATAATGCTGTGAATTTCATGTGTCAGTGTTATGAGTTTCGACCAAATGAGTTTTCGGTGTTTTGAGTTTTAGGTGTTTTGGTGTCGGTGAAACGAGTGTCGATCATATGAGCTTTCATTCATATGAAGTAGACCCCAGAAACCATATGAGCAAGTCTGACCAACTGTCCCTTGACCACAGCCCTCTTTTGAAATTATGGATGCCAACTATCAAAAAGGAGGTAAGAGCTGGAAAAAGTTTTTTGCGGTAGATGTTGGAACAAAAACAATTTCTGGAATAAACCTTGGTTACCAATACATCCAAATAGGCTATTGAATCATGATCAAACATATGGGTAAACTTTAGGAAAGATGTACTACCATTGATATCCTCAAGAAATTCATTCAATTTTGTGGCAGAATCATCCCAGATGATAAAAATCTCATCCATGAAATGAATATAGAATGACCAACATTCAACAAAGGGACTATTGAATACATAATGCTTCTCCCAATAGGCCATGACCAAGTTGGCAAAGCTTGGGGTACAAGAATCCCCCGTGGCCACCCCACTCACCTGTTTGAACAACTGGCCTTCAAAATAAATTAAATTGCTGGTCCAAACCAGATTCATAAGTGTACAAGCCATGTTAATGTCATTATTCAACAACAGCCATATGTCAGAAATAATACTTTCCAACCACTCCAACCCTACCTTGTGGGGAATGACAGAATATAAAATTTGGACATCTATTGTGATCAAAATACAATCACCCGAGAACCTGAGCTTCACTAGCTTCATCAAAAAAATCCCCAAAATCCTTACAAATATGTGGGACTTCAATGACTGATGGTTTTAGTAGGCTATTCAAAAACTGATATCTGTCTTCATGACATGGTTATGCAGGGGCAATTTAACAGTGATATGTATGATTATTTACTCAATCAGCATCCAGTGGTAGCAGGCATCTTTGGGATACCCAAAATCCATAAAGATCTCCAAAATCCACCTTTGAGACCCATAGTGGGCGCCTGTAGAATCAAGACCTTCTACATAGCCAAATATGTGGACAGTCTATTTTTATCATCTGGAATGATTCTGTCACAAAATTGAATGACTTTCTCGAGTATATCAATGATAGTACATCTTTCCTAAAGTTTACCCATATGTTTGTTCATGATTCAATGGCCTATTTGGATGTAATGGTAACCAAGAATTATTCCAGAAATTATAAGGATGTTACTCTGTTGTGCTTATACCCACTTTGTGTTTAGTACATCTGTCATGCTTTACTTAAATCAACTTTTAGCATAATGTCTATATTCTTTAATTACAATTCTATATTTATGCTTTTAACCAATGCTACCACTGTATTGTTTTCTTACATGTCCTTGTTATATATTGTTATATATTGTTAACTGTGTTTTACTACTCATGCTTGGAGCTTTTCTCCCCGGGCCTCTACTGAAAATGGACAGAAATCCAGTTAGACTAGCCCGGTCAACAAATGTAAAATAAATAATAAAAAAATAAAATTGTTTTTGTTCCAACATCTACCGTAAAAAAACTTTTTTCAACTCTTACCTACATTTCGATAGTTGGCATCCACAATTTCAAAAGAGGGCTGTGGTCAAGGGGCAGTTGGTCAGACATGATTGTATGATTTCTGATGATGCCACCTTCATTGTTGAAATAGATAAATTGATTGGCATGTTCAGTAAAAGAAGTTACCCCTATGAGTTATTGGACAGTATTAAGGAAGAAGTGCAGGGTAAGAGGAGGAATGTTTTTTACAAACTGCCACTGCCTATTCCTAGTGGTCAAACTGATGACCATTTGGCTGGTAATAGTTTGTCCAAAGAAACACAACCATCAATTGTTTCTTTTGAACATTCACTAATAGTCACAGTTTCTGTTAGCATCTATGATGTAGTGGACACAGTGTGTATTTTTTGGCCAATTGTGATGAGTATCAATGAAGGCAAAGAATTGTTTGGGGTCAAGCCAAAGGCTGTGTTCAGAAAAGGCAAGTCTTTTAAGAACCCTTTAGAGATGAAAGGTGATGTGAGTTGTTCAAGTAGACCTAAGGGCATGTACAAGTGCAATCATTGCAATTATTGTCAGCATATTTTATTGTATGACTCATTTTTCATCAGGAATAGGAAATTTAAGGTAAAAAAAAACACTTCAATTGTATATCCAAGGGGGCGGTATATGGAGCTCTTTGTCAATGTTGTAAGGCATTCTACATTGGAAAGACTAGTCATAAGCTGAAAGAAAGAATTTATGAACACTTGAATTAACTCAAGAAAGGGAAGAACACCAATGCCTTGTATAGGCATATTTCAGCTTTTCCTGACCGCCACTTCAAGTTTGTAGTATTGGATTATATGGAATAGGATGCAAGAGGTTTTAGCATAGAATAATACCTCAACAGAAAGGAATTCATCTGTATTTTGATGTGTGAAGCCCTTACTCCCCCTGGGCTTAATGACTGCTGTTCCATTACCCCAATCCTAAAGTTGAAAAGTATGGAGGGCTAATTCATCAGTCATCTTTATAATTTGCTGTATATACATTGTTGTAACATGTTTGCACTATTTTTTCACCTATATACACAGTTTCAAACTGTCATTACATTTCCAAGTTTTTAATTAATTAATTAATTTTTAGGCATTATTTGTATTGGTCAGGTTTAACCACATGCCTACAGGATGTTCCCTCATATTGTGTGGTTTATGTGATTACTGCAGTTCTGATGAAGTCTTGATGTAAGACGAAAGCGCTTGACTGCTGTTTTTGCTCAATAAATCTTTGGTGGTTGCTACTAGAGGTGTGTTTTATACTGGACCTGTGTGTTTCCTTGACCTCCATCAGTTTTTCTTCAGATGTCAGCATTAACCAGCAGTTGATAGAGCCACTGTGGAGTGGAGCATCTGTTCATACACTGATCAGCACACAAGGCCAAGTCTTACTGTCATATTTCTCACCTAAGCTAAAGTAGGCATTAATGAATTCATACCACATTTCATTCAATTCCATGTCTGTGCTTTCTGCCACACAAATGCAGTCACCTAGCTTGTCCATCATTGTGCACAAGCTGGTACACAGGAGATCTGAATTGGGCACCAGTTCCCTAACATTTTTCCTAACATCTTTGAGAAGACATGGCAGGTGATGATGAGGGTTGTGCTCCATTTAGAGTACAAAGGTGGTGTCAGGAGGAGTCCAGGATCTTTGCTGGACTCCTTGTTAAAAGTTACAGCCAAAGGCTGATGCAGGACAACTATACTGTGTCCTGGTATAAGACTGAAGCTTGGAATAGCCTGGTCAAGGTTGTCAGCAATGCAACTGGCATCCCACACACTAGTGACCAATGTCATCACCATTATATTCACTTGAAAATGTGCACCCACATACTAATGAACAATGTCACCACCGTTATATTCACTTGAAAATGTGCAGACACACTGGTGAACAATGTCATCACCATTATGTTCACTTGAAATGTGCAAGCAGAACCTCCATTAGTTTTGAGAGGAATGTTTTAGGACTGACTACCTGCCTGATTTGCATAAGTATAATGGCCCATTGCCAGCCAATACAATACCATGACTTGCCAACACAAAATCACCTGCATTAGAAGCTGAAGTTAAGTTCAAACTTGCAGTATTGTCTTTTAGTCTTCTGTTAAGTACAAACTTGCAGTTTTAAAAGTACTGTATTTCATTTTTTCCGTTACCTAATTCTCTCATTGAATAGTGTGCTGTGTGTCTCTCTGCTTTAAGAGGGTGTGGTGGTCTTTTCACTTCTTTGTTATCTGATATTTAACTGTTAGCCTAGAGGGCTTCCTCTGTACTTTAAGTGCCAGCCACATAGTTTGAAAATTCATTTTATGCTCAACCTCTGAGAGACTTGCTTGCCTACAATCACCTGCATTAAAAGCTGAAGTTAAGTACAACCTTGCAGTGTTGTATTTTAGTCTTCTGTTAAGTACAAACTTGCAGTTTTAAAAGCACTGTATTTCATTTTTTCTGTTACCTAATTGTTTCATTGAATAGTGTGCTGTGTGTCTCTCTGCTATAAGAGGGTGTGGTGGTCTTCTCACTTCTTTGTTATCTGATATTTAACTGTTAGCCTAGAAGGTTTCCTCTGTACTTTAAGTGCTTGCCACAAAGTTTGAAAATTCATTTTATGCTCAAATTCTGAGAGACTTGGTTGCCTACAATCACCTGCATTAAAAGCTGAAGTTAAGTGCAAACTTGCAGTGTTGTATTTTAGTCTTCTGTTAAGTACAAACTTGCAGTTTTAAAATAACTGTAATTCATTTTTTCTGTTACCTAATTCTTTCATTGAATAGTATGCTGTGTGTTTCTCTGCTATAAGAGGGAGTGGTGGTCTTCTCACGTCTTTGTTTTCTGATATTTAACTGTTAGCCTACAGGGCATCCTCTGTACTTTAACTGCTAGCCACAAAGTTTGAGAATTCATTTTATGCTCAACTTTTGAGAGACTTGGTTGCCTACAATCACCTGCATTAGAAGCTGAGGTTAAGTGCAAACTTGCAGTGTTGTATCTTAGTCTTCTAAGTACAAACTTGCATTTTTAAAAGTACTGTATTTCATTTTTTTCTGTTACCTAATTGTTTCATTGAATAGTGTGCTGTGTGTCTCGCTGCTATAAGAGGGAGTGGTGGTCTTCTCACTTCTTTGTTATCTGATATTTACTGTTAGCCTGGAGGGCTTCCTTTGTACTTTAAGTGCTAGCCACAAAGTTTGAGAATTAATTTTATGCTCAACTTCTGAGAGCCTTGGTTGCCTACAGTCACCTGCATTAGAAGCTGAAGTTAAGTGCAAACTTGCAGTATTGTATTTTAGTCTTCTGTTAAGTACAAACTTGCATTTTTAAAAGTACTGTATTTCATTTTTTCTGTTACCTAATTGTTTCATTGAATAGTGTGCTGTGTATCTCTCTGCAGTTAGTTCCCCACCCACTCTCCCTGTTCTTGTCTTGGTGTTAGTGACTCTGGAATTGCCCACCCCTCCTGTAAGTCTGTATATGAACACTCCTTCTGGGTCCATCTCATTTGCTTAGTTAACAGAGTACAGTGAGATCATATTCTGAGTCTAGTGTTCACTCTACTTAATACAGAGAGAAGATTTGAGAAGACCAACCCACTTAGGTTCTTCCTTCCTCTCTCCTAGCACTTTACTAACAAAAAAATTGCACTTTATTCATCTGCTTTTCCTGTATTTGTGTTTCCTCATACTTTATTTTGCTTTTGGCTCTTCTAAAAAGTGTTCAGTTTTATTTATTCTGTTGCGTTTATTACTGCTTGGTAGTAGCCTGATTAAATTGTAACTGTTATTCTAAGTCTTTTGGTTTAAGCACTTGGACTTCATACCACTTGTTTTACATTAAGAAGGTTTATGGTCTGCACTGTTGTGGCAGGACAGGTAGCTTACATCCTTCTAAGCTGGGAATTGCTGATTGAAGGCTCAGTGTCTGCTGCTCTAAAAGTGTATTAGTTCTGGTTTAAGCACTTGGGCTTCAGGCCAGTTATTCTACATTAAGAAGGTTTGTGGTCTGCACTCTTGTGAGAGGGAGGTGGGATTCTGCCCTTCTGAACTAGGAATGTCTAAGCACAGGCTTATTGTGTCTGCTTATTTGAACTGTTTCTTTTTGAAATTGGTGCACCTTGTTGCTGTAACACAGACCAGATTCAGGCCTGCTGAATCTAGCTTTGTTTGTATAACTTGAGCACTGATCCAGGCCATCTTTTTTGGAGAAGGTTCCCCTGCACCATAGTGGCAGGTGTGTACAGTTAGAGCTTGTCTGATTAAAGACTGCTGGAACAGGGCTCAGTTTTGAGCTTTTTTCTGGTTAATTGGGTAACTTGTTTAAATCAGTTTGTTCTTTTTCTATTGTTTTATATATAACAAAAAAAGTAAAAAATTGCACTTTAACTGCTTTTACTATATTTGTGTTTCTTCCTACTTTATTATTAGGGGATTAACTGCAACTCTGATCTGAGATATATAACAATAAGTATCCTTTTCTGTGCATTTAAAGTGTTTTTTTTTTATTGAATCTGCTTTATTTTCTGAAAAAAAAAAAAAAAACTTGTTTCCCGCCTTTCTCAGCTAGTATAGTCCACTTTTCAGGTTAGTGCTGAATTCAGGGCTGTGTTACAAATCTCTGTGTTTGCCCATACCTTACATGGATAGAAGGAAGTTTCTCTGTTCACCTGTGAGAGAAGGGAGCTTTGAGCAGCCTATCTGTCCCTGGAGGAGTGGTTTCAGCCCAGAGATTAGTAGTTTATTGGCTATTTTGGGCTAATTTCTATCTCTTTCATTTCCATGGTATAAAAAACGCCTTTGTCCAGTTTTGCATGCTGGGCAGCACCGGTTAGCTAGGGTATAACTATTCCTGGCTCCACAAAGGCTCTTATTCAATTTTTCCCTTGGAACTAGACAAACTTTCAACTTAATCCATTCATTTCTCAGCCTGGAACTTGCTCAAAACTCATAGCAAGCACTTATAAACTCTAGCACTAGACCCCCCTATACTGTACAGAAGGACAAGGCTCTCTATTCGACCTTACCAACCATTCAGTAAAACAGTTCATTGTACCTATCCAGGCATGTCTAAAGGGCAGTTTCAGGTGTACTCTCCAGTCCAGCTGGTGAATCTGGGTATTTTGAGGCAATGTTACAACTGCCTCATGTACACAGACAACCCTCTCCTCCTACCAGGAAACACTAATACATGTGAGAGATGCAATTATACAGCCAAACTGGAGGCTAAGCTCTCTCAACCCAAGACTGGATCAGACAGTCAAGAGGAGAAGGGAAATACTTGCATCACACCACCAGTCTCACATAGACCCATTAAACCAGCACTGGCAAAAAACACACATAAATACACAAAAACATACTTGGAGGCTCTAAATAAAAATCTGCAAAAGCAACAGAGACCTCCAAAGCAGACATCCAAGCAACCTCCACCCCCCAACACAAACCATGAAACACATACTTCACAAAACCAGTGTGCCACACAATCACAGCCCTTAAGGCAAAATAACATACCCAACATACTAGTAATAGGTGACTCTATAGTCAGGCCCACTGACGTCCCACTCACTAGGCTGAATAAGGAGAAGGTTACTGTTAGCAGCCTGTCGGGTGCCAGGATCCGCCACATAACACAAGCACTCACGTCACTCCAGAACAAGTACAAATATGACTCTGTCATTGTCCATGTTGGTGTGAATGACCTGAGCCGTACCTCCCTGGACTACATGAAAAGAGACATGGAAGAGCTCTCTGATCACATAGCCCAGGCTGGTATGACCCTGACCCTGAGTAACATCCTGCTCTCACCAGAAATGATACCACGGTATAAAGAAAAAATTATCAATTTCAACAATTGGCTAAGTTTCTGGTGTCATTTAAAGGGGATCCAGTGTCTGTCCACCTGGGATGACATGCTCGACAAGCCATGCTGCTTCACTAGATACAGCTTACACCTGTCACCCTTAGGTTTTTGAATACTGGCCAAGACTCTTGCCACCCCCATAGTTCCTTTTTTAGGCAAGGCTCAAAAGACAAACCCACCGCCGTAAAAAGCACAAGTAACAAAAAACTGAGAGTAATGCTACTCAATGCCAGAAGTCTAAACCTCAAAATGCACGCACTCGAGGCACTCCTCTGTATGGAGAAAATTGATATATGTGCAGTAACAGAAACCTGGTTTAAGGCTCCAGAGAGCCACAGAACCCAGACCAAAATATAAAAGGCAGGGGCATATCCATATTCATCAAGGATACCCACACCTCCAGGTTAGTGGCACAGCATGATGCTTCAGAGATCATCCACGTGCAGCTAACAATGGGCAAAACTGCTAGTCAAATTATAACTTGCTACAGATCACCCACCATGTCCCAGGACACCCATTCCACATTTCTGGAAACACTGGGAAACATAAAGGTCCTACCAAACACCCTAATATTGGGCAATTTCAATTAGCCAGACATTAACTGGGAGAACTACTCAAGTTCTAACTCCCTTGCCCAACATTTCCTAGAATTTATAAACTCAAATGACCTGGATCAACTGGTGAACACTCCCACTAGAAGCAACAACATATTGGACATGGTCATCACCAACATGGATGATCGGTGTTCCACACTGGAGGTCAACCCCTCACTGGTTAGATCTGACCATAAACAAATCACTTTGGATATCCACATCCCCCCACCCTTGGACAAAGAAACCACTGTGAAAAACTTTTCAAAAGCAAACTTCACGTTACTTAAGACTGAGGTGGAAAGTTTCAAATCCCCCATGCCAAAGGATAACGCTGTCCAAGCTGAAAAATCCTTTACTAATACATTCTATGGGCACCTACAAGAATGAATAGATCATGCTATCCCAAGCAAAACCAAGACTCACTCCTCTAAGAAAAGGAAACCAGTCTGGTGGACTGCTGCCATAAACAAGCTATACAATAGAAGGAGGAAACTAGTACAGAAAAGAGTAAAATCCCAAGAAGAGAAGACATCCGTGATCGGTATCAGCAAGGAACTACCATCCCTCATAAAATCATCCAAGGCGAGCTTTGAAAGAAATATTGCTAAGGACTCCAAAGATAACCACAAGGCATTCTTTAGCTATGTTAAGAATCTAAGTGCCAATGTTCAGATTTACTCAGAGTTAATGCAGAATGGCACAAAATACACTGAACTGAACAATACCGCCAACATTGTGGAAGACAGGTTCAGTGCAAACTTCACCCTCCTCTCACCCCCAAAAGGGCCCATAACCATGCAAAAAGAATGTAGAGCCCCTGAAATCACAGACACTCAGGTTAAAACAGCGCTCTCCAAAGCCAAAAACACAGCATCAATGGGACCGGGCAGTGTCCCAGGCTGCGTCCTACACGAGCTCAAAGACGAACTAACCCCTCACCTAAACACACTGTTCAAACTCAGCCTCTCCACAGGCTACTTACCCATAGAGTGGTGTACAGCAATGGTTATTCCCCTCACAAAAGTGGAGCCACAACCGACCCCGGGAACTATCACTCTATAAGCCTGACTACCTTGGTCTGCAAGGCTATGGAGCGCATTGGGTCTACTTTATTCTGGTGAAAGCCGAATCGCTCAAATACGATTTGCTTGACACATAACGAGTGAAACGCGAGTACGTTGAATGCACTAAACTGCAAAAGTGGAAATATGGAATTTGCATAGTTGGCCCGTCTGCAGAATAGCTCCATATCGTAAGTGTGCAATAGTTACAGGACCTTAGGGTTAGGGTGCGGGTTAAGGTAAGTGTATAGATAGGTAATGCATGTAAGGTTTAGTGTAGGGTTTTGTTATGTTATGTCTGTGGAATATTTAGTTTGTTTGGGTATAGCTCAGTAGAGTAAGTGTGCGGTAGTTACGGACCTTAGGGTTAGGTAGCGGTTAAGGATAGTGCATAGATAGTTGTGTATGTAGGGTTTAGTGTAGGATTAGAAGTAGGGTTTTGGTGCTTTACTTTAGGGTTTTGGTCAGTGTGGGTATGTGTTGTTTTTTACTGTGTTTCGGTAGGTAGTATGTTGCGGGCGGTGGGGTTGGCCAACTATGAGAGATCGAGATTTTGAATTTCACGGTTTAGTGCATTCGATGTATTCGCATTTCGCTCATTATCATTCGCACGTGTTGTATTCGTGCAATTTGGTGTTCGCGGGAATAAAGTAGACCCGAGCGCATCATCATGGAACTCATTAACAGAGACATTGGGAACCTCCAAACACTGAACTCTACCCAGTACGGCTTTGTTAAGGGCAGGTCATGCCTCCTGAACCTGGTGGACTTCTTTGAGGTAGTTACCAAGGCTATAGATGAGGGAAAGGTGATACACAGAGCTACCTGGACCTCGCAAAGGCCTTTGACACCATTCCCCATTCTGGTATTATAGACAAGCTCACCAGCCTGAACATAAACACCTATGTCACAAGATGGGTTGCCAACTGGCTCATGGACAGAACCCACATGGTAAGAGTTGCAGGAGCTAGGTCCGACTCTAAACCAGTTCCAAGTGGCATTCCTCAGGGCTCAGTCCTAGGACCCTCCCATTTGGCATATACTTCTCAGAGGTACAGACAAGCACAGGAGGACTATGGCTGACCAAGTTCATAGATGACTGCAAACTAGGGGCTATAATTGACTCTCTGGCTGACACAGACATCCTTCAAAAGGGTCTCACTGAGATGGATACCTGGTGTCAAAATCATGGCCTCTAGCTAAATGCCAAAAAGTGCATAGTCATCCCATTTGGAAAAAAAAACAGAGTACCCACAAACTACCACATAGTTGGTAGTCCCCTAAATACGGAAGATGTAATAAGGGATCTGGGGACCCAAGTTGATAGTAATCTCTCCTGTGATAATCACATTGCCACAGTGGTTAGAAAATCCTTCTATGTGGCCCACCTAATCACAAAAGGGTTTGCATCCAGATCAAAAGAGGTCATTGTGCCCCTCTACACACCACTCATCAGACCCATCATAGAGTACAACACCCCATTTGGGATGTACCTTACAAGACACCTGCAACAGCTGGAAAGACCACAGAAGTACCTCACCAAGAGGATCACTGGCCTCAAAAAGATGCCCTGTGCAGCTACTCCAGCTGTACTCAGTTGCATAACGCCTACTCAGAGGTGATCTCTGCCTGACATACAAGGCCATGTCCAAACCAGAATTGATGGAAGTGCTCCACCTAAAGAAAACCATATCCCTTCAAGCCACACGCTCTAGGAATTTAAACCTCACCACAACAATAAATAGGACATGCTGGAGGGATAGATTCCTGTCCCAGAGACTTCCCATACTTTGGTACAAGATTCCAATCTACATTAGGCAGAGCTCCTCGCTAACACTCTTTAAGAGAAACCTTGACGAGTGGATGGGAAACAGAAAGTTTACCCCGGGGATCACTTCAGTGGCTCTGCTGAAGAGAAGCACAGGGAACTAATCTAAGGAGGCATTGAAAGCCACCACATTCTGGCTAGGCTTATAAATGCCTTCGGGCAGATAGCCTAGTACCTACCTATAAACCTATGAACGTAAAAATATGTTTAGTATCTTTTTCTGCTTGATGTAGCTTGTACAGAGATATAAGGGAATAGGGAGGGTCATCAGGAGAAACTACAATACCTCAGAGAGGCAAGGGGTAAGTATGGTTCAGTTGCTGCTGATAGTCATTTCGTAATAACTCTGATTTTAAATCATTTTATCAGTTCTGTGGGCGTCAGTCCATAATTGTCACAATCACAAATGAGTAGGTTGACTCTCTATACCAGAAGTACACACCTGTTTGAATAGGTCTTAAAACATTGCATTAGCCAATGTTTCAGTCAAACTAGCTGTGTGCAGGTTCAAATCCAAGTAGCAACAGTTAGTCTGTATTATCTAAATATCTATTATTCTGCAGCCAATAAGTTAGAATAGCATTGCAATCATTTCACATGGACATTTTATGAGTTATAATGCATAAAGCATATATGCAATAGTCACACTGTTTGCATAATGTGTATAACATTCAGATTAATGTGCAGTTTAACACACAAGTATGGCTTCAAACTCATATATGAATGTGACAAATCTTTAAATGTTTATGTAGCAATATGCATAGATTCCAGTCCATCCATCTACAACTCCTTTTTCCCAGTTTTGTACATGGGTTCAGGGTGTCACTTCAACAGTTACAATCACCTAGAGCCATGGTTTACACCACTAGGTGGCTAGCGCTGTCACGGTAGTTCTTCCACACCACACACTCACATGTACACTCACATCTTTTGCCAATTTGGTGTGTCCAATCCACCTACAACATGTCTTTGAAATGCAGCAGGAAACCGGAGTACCCGATGTTAACCCACACAAACACAGGGAGGACATGCAGACTCCACACAGAAGACACTCCAGTTAAGAATCACACCAGGGAACCTCTTGGTGGGAGGCCACAACAGCATCCGTTGTGCCACTGTGTATATGATTCTATATATTACAATTATATGACATTTATTCTTCTCAATGTTGTCTCTTCCTCACCTTAGCTCTCTGTTAATTGTCTAGAATGATATTTTGATTATTATTCTTGCTGCAACATGAATGTTGACCAGCATGGGAGCTTGACTGGCCACAGGGGACTGGACCACCATCCCTCCATAGGTGGCTGTGGCAGCACCACCACAGGCAACACAGACACCCAGCACTTCTGGGTCAGAACCTGGCAGCATTGGCTCCACAGCTCCTACACTACTTGTACCAACTACATCAGGTAGTTCTGCAGCTAGGGCTTGTGACAGTGGAGGTGGTGATTATGTCCCCCATCAAGAGCTGACAGGGTGGGTGAAGGAAATAATGGAGAGGGGTCTTGGTGCTGCATCAGCAGAATTGAAAACATCCTGCAACACAGCCAAATCAATGACCCATCAGGTACAGTCCAAGGTGTCTGAGACAGGAGACAGTGATGAAAGATCAGATGGTGAGGACTAGAGTTTCAGTGTATTCATGGTTGACCAAGATGTGCCTCTGAAATCCCATACTTATCATTGGTCATGATGTCTCCCAATTCTTTGTGTCCATCACTATCCCTGTCTGTCGTATATGTCTTGTATGTCTGCATCTGTCACCTGTCCTACCCCACCTACCTACCTCTCTTATTCTTAAATAACTTTTTCAACATTCCCCTCTCACAAAAAAATTAAAAGGCCATTTGTCCTTCCCCAAAAAATTATGCCCCATACACAAATCACCACTTTTCTTATGTGTGTGTATGACACTGTTGGTTTGGTCCAACTGGCTGCTCAATATTATTAAGTTGTTGTCACACACCCTTGATGTAGTGACTATCCAAATCCCTCAGATTATCTGTACAAGTCCACTGTTAGCTTGTCAAGAAGTGGCTAGCTGTGGTGCTCACCCACCACCATTCTGTACATTACTTTATTCGTCTCCCAGTGTCCTACCCTCTGTATGACCCCAATTCCACCATTGTCCTATTAACCTCTTTTCACACCTATAACTGCATCAAGAAATAGATCGACATACTGCACACATGGCCAGAAATGGCCCGAAACAAAACATATTTCTGTCCTCAGAATTTGTGTGATGCCAGCAATGGTAAATAGCACTTCATACCCTCCTATGTAATAACTGAAGATTTTACCTTCTGCCACATCAACACTATGCTCTTCGCACTATTGTGCTTAGCCCTCTGTGCAACATAAATCACTAGTGTTAACGCTATGAGGAAACAGTTAGTTATTCTTATATGTTTAACAGGCTGCAGGGTTTATTGTATACCAGATGGAATGTTACACTTTTCATTACTGTCATGAGGTCCGATGCACACATACTCCCTTGCTTCATCCATTCCTCATGGTGCCTTCGATTGTGTGAGTTTTACTACCTGGAACATGACTTGTTTTGTGGTGATCTCAGATAATGCTCATGTCTAGAGAAAGTTAATGCAGACTGGCAGGTGTTTGTCTCTAGTGGTATGTCAAACGTTAGTTAAAGTTTTCTTCCCTATAACATTTTATCTGTTAAAGTCCTGGCTACATATGTTACTCCCCACCACTATCTCATGTCTAGAGAAAGTTAATGCAGACTGGCAGGTGTTTGACTCCAGGAGTATGTCAAACATTAGTTAAAGTTTTCTTACCTATAACATTTTATTTGTTGAAGTCTTGGCTACATATGTTACTCCCCACCACTATCTCATGTCTAGAGAAAGTTAATGCAGACTGGCAGGTGTTTGACTCCAGGGTATGTCAAACGTTAGTTAAAGTTTTCTTACCTATAACATTGTATCTGTTGAAGTCTTGGCTACATATGTTACTCCCACCACTATCTCATGTCTAGAGAAAGTTAATGCAGACTGGCAGGTGTTTGACTCCAGGGGTATGTCAAATGTTAGTTAAAGTTTTCTTACCTATAACATTGTATCTGTTGAAGTCTTGGCTACATATGTTACTCCCCACCACTATCTCATGTCTAGAGAAAGTTAATGCAGACTGGCAGGTGTTTGACTCCAGTGGTATGTCAAACGTTAGTTAAAGTTTTCTTACCTATAACATTTTATCTGTTGAAGTCTTGGCTACATATGTTACTCCCCACCACTATCTCATGTCTAGAGAAAGTTAATGCAGACTGGCAGGTGTTTGTCTCCAGTGGTATGTCAAATGTTAGTTAAAGTTTTCTTCCCTATAACATTTTATCTGTTAAAGTCCTGGCTACATATGTTACTCCCCACCACTATCTCATGTCTAGAGAAAGTTAATGCAGACTGGCAGGTGTTTGTCTCTAGTGGTATGTCAAACGTTAGTTACAGTTTTCTTACCTATAACATTGTATCTGTTGAAGTCTTGGCTACATATGTTACTGCCCACCACTACCTCATGTCTAGACAAAGTTAATGCAGACTGGCAGGTGTTTGTCTCCAGTGGTATGTCAAACGTTAGTTAAAGTTTTCTTACCTATAACATTTTATCTGCTGAAGTCTTGGCTACATATGTTACTCCCCACCACTATCTCATGTCTAGAGAAAGTTAATGCAGACTGGCAGGTGTTTGACTCCAGTGGTATGTCAAACATTAGTTAAAGTTTTCTTACCTATAACATTGTATCTGTTGAAGTCTTGGCTACATATGTTACTCCCACCACTATCTCATGTCTAGAGAAAGTTAATGCAGACTGGCAGGTGTTTGACTCCAGTGGTATGTCAAACGTTAGTTAAAGTTTTCTTACCTATAACATTTTATCTGTTGAAGTCTTGGCTACATATGTTACTCCCACCACTATCTCATGTCTAGAGAAAGTTAATGCAGACTGGCAGGTGTTTGTTTCCAGTGGTATGTCAAACATTAGTTAAAGTTTTCTTACCTATAACATTGTATCTTTTGAGGTCTTGGCTACATATGTTACTCCCCACCACTATCTCATGTCTAGAGAAAGTTAATGCAGACTGGCAGGTGTTTGACTCCAGGGGTATGTCAAACATTAGTTAAAGTTTTCTTACCTATAACATTTTATCTTTTGAAGTCTTGGCTACATATGTTACTCCCCACCACTATCTCATGTCTAGAGAAAGTTAATGCAGACTGGCAGGAGTTTTACTCCATGGGTATGTCAAATGTTAGTTAAAGATTTCTTACCTATAACATTGTATCTGTTGACGTCTTGGCTACATATGTTACTCCCCACCACTATCTCATGTCTAGAGAAAGTTAATGCAGACTGGCAGGTGTTTGACTCCAGGGGTATGTCAAATGTTAGTTAAAGTTTTCTTACCTATAACATTGTATCTGTTGAAGTCTTGGCTACGTATGTTACTCCCCACCACTATCTCATGTCTAGAGAAAGTTAATGCAGACTGGCAGGTGTTTGACTCCAGGGGTATGTCAAACGTTAGTTAAAGTTTTCTTACCTATAACATTGTATCTGTTGAAGTCTTGGCTACATATGTTACTCCCACCACTATCTCATGTCTAGAGAAAGTTAATGCAGACTGGCAGGTGTTTGACTCCAGGGCTATGTCAAACGTTAGTTAAAGTTTTCTTACCTATAACATTGTATCTGTTGAAGTCTTGGCTACATATGTTACTCCCCACCACTATCTCATGTCTAGAGAAAGTTAATGCAGACTGGCAGGTGTTTGACTCCAGGGTATGTCAAACGTTAGTTAAAGTTTTCTTACCTATAACATTGTATCTGTTGAAGTCTTGGCTACATATGTTACTCCCCACCACTATCTCATGTCTAGAGAAAGTTAATGCAGACTGGCAGGTGTTTGACTCCAGTGGTATGTCAAATGTTAGTTAAAGTTTTCTTACCTATAACATTGTATCTGTTGAAGTCTTGGCTACATATGTTACTCCCCACCACTATCTCATGTCTAGAGAAAGTTAATGCAGACTGGCAGGTGTTTGACTCCAGGGGTATGTCAAATGTTAGTTAAAGTTTTCTTACCTATAACATTGTATCTGTTGAAGTCTTGGCTACATATGTTACTCCCACCACTATCTCATGTCTAGAGAAAGTTAATGCAGACTGGCAGGTGTTTGACTCCAGGGGTATGTCAAACGTTAGTTAAAGTTTTCTTACCTATAACATTGTATCTGTTGAAGTCTTGGCTACATATGTTACTCCCACCACTATCTCATGTCTAGAGAAAGTTAATGCAGACTGGCAGGTGTTTGACTCCAGGAGTATGTCAAACATTAGTTAAAGTTTTCTTACCTATAACATTGTATCTGTTGAAGTCTTGGCTACATATGTTACTCCCCACCACTATCTCATGTCTAGAGAAAGTTAATGCAGACTGGCAGGTGTTTGACTCCAGGGGTATGTCAAACGTTAGTTAAAGTTTTCTTACCTATAACATTGTATCTGTTGAAGTCTTGGCTACATATGTTACTCCCACCACTATCTCATGTCTAGAGAAAGTGAATGCAGACTGGCAGATGTTTGACTTAAGGGGTATGTCAAACATTAGTTAAAGTTTTCTTACCTATAACATTGTATCTGTTGAAGTCTTGGCTACATATGTTACTCCCCACCACTATCTCATGTCTAGAGAAAGTTAATGCAGACTGGCAGGTGTTTGACTCCAGGGTATGTCAAACGTTAGTTAAAGTTTTCTTACCTATAACATTGTATCTGTTGAAGTCTTGGCTACATATGTTACTCCCACCACTATCTCATGTCTAGAGAAAGTTAATGCAGACTGGCAGGTGTTTGACTCCAGGGGTATGTCAAACGTTAGTTAAAGTTTTCTTACCTATAACATTGTATCTGTTGAAGTCTTGGCTACATATGTTACTCCCCACCACTATCTCATGTCTAGAGAAAGTTAATGCAGACTGGCAGGTGTTTGACTCCAGGGGTATGTCAAACGTTAGTTAAAGTTTTCTTACCTATAACATTGTATCTGTTGAAGTCTTGGCTACATATGTTACTCCCACCACTATCTCATGTCTAGAGAAAGTTAATGCAGACTGGCAGGTGTTTGACTCCAGGGTATGTCAAACGTTAGTTAAAGTTTTCTTACCTATAACATTGTATCTGTTGAAGTCTTGGCTACATATGTTACTCCCACCACTATCTCATGTCTAGAGAAAGTTAATGCAGACTGGCAGGTGTTTGACTCCAGTGGTATGTCAAATGTTAGTTAAAGTTTTCTTACCTATAACATTGTATCTGTTGAAGTCTTGGCTACATATGTTACTCCCACCACTATCTCATGTCTAGAGAAAGTTAATGCAGACTGGCAGGTGTTTGACTCCAGGGGTATGTCAAACGTTAGTTAAAGTTTTCTTACCTATAACATTGTATCTGTTGAAGTCTTGGCTACATATGTTACTCCCCACCACTATCTCATGTCTAGAGAAAGTTAATGCAGACTGGCAGGTGTTTGACTCCAGTGGTATGTCAAACGTTAGTTAAAGTTTTCTTACCTATAACATTGTATCTGTTGAAGTCTTGGCTACATATGTTACTCCCCACCACTATCTCATGTCTAGAGAAAGTTAATGCAGACTGGCAGGTGTTTGACTCCAGGGGTATGTCAAATGTTAGTTAAAGTTTTCTTACCTATAACATTGTATCTGTTGAAGTCTTGGCTACATATGTTACTCCCCACCACTATCTCATGTCTAGAGAAAGTTAATGCAGACTGGCAGGTGTTTGACTCCAGGGTATGTCAAACGTTAGTTAAAGTTTTCTTACCTATAACATTGTATCTGTTGAAGTCTTGGCTACATATGTTACTCCCCACCACTATCTCATGTCTAGAGAAAGTTAATGCAGACTGGCAGGTGTTTGACTCCAGTGGTATGTCAAATGTTAGTTAAAGTTTTCTTACCTATAACATTGTATCTGTTGAAGTCTTGGCTACATATGTTACTCCCCACCACTATCTCATGTCTAGAGAAAGTTAATGCAGACTGGCAGGTGTTTGACTCCAGGGGTATGTCAAATGTTAGTTAAAGTTTTCTTACCTATAACATTGTATCTGTTGAAGTCTTGGCTACATATGTTACTCCCCACCACTATCTCATGTCTAGAGAAAGTTAATGCAGACTGGCAGGTGTTTGACTCCAGGGGTATGTCAAACATTAGTTAAAGTTTTCTTACCTATAACATTGTATCTGTTGAAGTCTTGGCTACATATGTTACTCCCACCACTATCTCATGTCTAGAGAAAGTTTATGCAGACTGGCAGGTGTTTGACTCCAGGGATATGTCAAACGTTAGTTAAAGTTTTCTTACCTATAACATTGTATCTGTTGAAGTCTTGGCTACATATGTTACTCCCCACCACTATCTCATGTCTAGAGAAAGTTAATGCAGACTGGCAGGTGTTTGACTCCAGGGGTATGTCAAACGTTAGTTAAAGTTTTCTTACCTATAACATTTTATCTGTTGAAGTCTTGGCTACATATGTTACTCCCCACCACTATCTCATGTCTAGAGAAAGTTAATGCAGACTGGCAGGTGTTTGACTCCAGGGTATGTCAAACATTAGTTAAAGTTTTCTTACCTATAACATTGTATCTGTTGAAGTCTTGGCTACGTATGTTACTCCCCACCACTATCTCATGTCTAGAGAAAGTTAATGCAGACTGGCAGGTGTTTGACTCCAGGGTATGTCAAACGTTAGTTAAAGTTTTCTTACCTATAACATTGTATCTGTTGAAGTCTTGGCTACATATGTTACTCCCCACCACTATCTCATGTCTAGAGAAAGTTAATGCAGACTGGCAGGTGTTTGACTCCAGGGGTATGTCAAACGTTAGTTAAAGTTTTCTTACCTATAACATTGTATCTGTTGAAGTCTTGGCTACATATGTTACTCCCCACCACTATCTCATGTCTAGAGAAAGTTAATACAGACTGGCAGGTGTTTGACTTCAGGGCTATGTCAAACGTTAGTTAAAGTTTTCTTACCTATAACATTGTATCTGTTGATGTCTTGGCTACATATGTTACTCCCCACCACTATCTCTTGTCTAGAGGAATTTAATGCAGACTGGCAGGTGTTTGACTCCAGAGGTATGTCAAACATTAGTTAAAGTTTTCTTACCTATAACATTGTATCTGTTGAAGTCTTGGCTACATATGTTACTCCCCACCACTATCTCATGTCTAGAGAAAGTTAATGCAGACTGGCAGGTGTTTCACTTAAGGGCTATGTCAAATATTAGTTAAAGTTTTCTTACCTATAACATTGTATCTGTTGAAGTCTTGGCTACATATGTTACTCCCCACCACTATCTCATGTCTAGAGAAAGTTAATGCAGACTGGCAGGTGTTTGACTCCAGGGGTATGTCAAACGTTAGTTAAAGTTTTCTTACCTATAACATTGTATCTGTTGAAGTCTTGGCTACATATGTTACTCCCCACCACTATCTCATGTCTAGAGAAAGTTAATGCAGACTGGCAGGTGTTTTGTCTCCAGTGTTATGTCAAACGTTAGTTACAGTTTTCTTCCGTATAACATTGTATCTGTTGAAGTCTTGGCTGCATATGTTACTCCCACCACTATCTCATGTCTAGAGAAAGTTAATGCAGACTGGCAGGTGTTTGACTCCAGGGGTATGTCAAACGTTAGTTAAAGTTTTCTTACCTATAACATTGTATCTGTTGAAGTCTTGGCTACATATGTTACTCCCCACCACTATCTCATGTCTAGAGAAAGTTAATGCAGACTGGCAGGTGTTTGACTCCAGTGGTATGTCAAACGTTAGTTAAAGTTTTCTTACCTATAACATTGTATCTGTTGAAGTCTTGGCTACATATGTTACTCCCCACCACTATCTCATGTCTAGAGAAAGTTAATGCAGACTGGCAGGTGTTTGACTCCAGGGGTATGTCAAACATTAGTTAAAGTTTTCTTACCTATAACATTTTATCTTTTGAAGTCTTGGCTACATATGTTACTCCCACCACTATCTCATGTCTAGAGAAAGTTAATGCAGACTGGCAGGTGTTTGACTCCAGGGGTATGTCAAACGTTAGTTAAAGTTTTCTTACCTATAACATTGTATCTGTTGAAGTCTTGGCTACATATGTTACTCCCCACCACTATCTCATGTCTAGAGAAAGTTAATGCAGACTGGCAGGTGTTTGACTCCAGGGGTATGTCAAACATTAGTTAAAGTTTTCTTACCTATAACATTGTATCTGTTGAAGTCTTGGCTACATATGTTACTCCCCACCACTATCTCATGTCTAGAGAAAGTTAATGCAGACTGGCAGGTGTTTGACTCCAGGGGTATGTCAAACATTAGTTAAAGTTTTCTTACCTATAACATTGTATCTGTTGAAGTCTTGGCTACATATGTTACTCCCCACCACTATCTCATGTCTAGAGAAAGTTAATGCAGACTGGCAGGTGTTTGACTCCAGTGGTATGTCAAACGTTAGTTAAAGTTTTCTTACCTATAACATTGTATCTGTTGAAGTCTTGGCTACATATGTTACTCCCCACCACTATCTCATGTCTAGAGAAAGTTAATGCAGACTGGCAGGTGTTTGACTCCAGTGGTATGTCAAACGTTAGTTAAAGTTTTCTTACCTATAACATTTTATTTGTTGAAGTCTTGGCTACATATGTTACTCCCACCACTATCTCATGTCTAGAGAAAGTTAATGCAGACTGGCAGGTGTTTGACTCCAGGGGTATGTCAAATGTTAGTTAAAGTTTTCTTACCTATAACATTGTATCTGTTGAAGTCTTGGCTACATATGTTACTCCCCACCACTATCTCATGTCTAGAGAAAGTTAATGCAGACTGGCAGGTGTTTGACTCCAGGGTATGTCAAATGTTAGTTAAAGTTTTCTTACCTATAACATTGTATCTGTTGAAGTCTTGGCTACATATGTTACTCCCCACCACTATCTCATGTCTAGAGAAAGTTAATGCAGACTGGCAGGTGTTTGACTCCAGGTGTATGTCAAACATTAGTTAAAGTTTTCTTACCTATAACATTGTATCTGTTGAAGTCTTGGCTACATATGTTACTCCCCACCACTATCTCATGTCTAGAGAAAGTTAATGCAGACTGGCAGGTGTTTGACTCCAGGGTATGTCAAATGTTAGTTAAAGTTTTCTTACCTATAACATTGTATCTGTTGAAGTCTTGGCTACATATGTTACTCCCCACCACTATCTCATGTCTAGAGAAAGTTAATGCAGACTGGCAGGTGTTTGACTCCAGTGGTATGTCAAATGTTAGTTAAGTTTTCTTACCTATAACATTTTATCTGTTGAAGTCTTGGCTACATATGTTACTCCCCACCACTATCTCATGTCTAGAGAAAGTTAATGCAGACTGGCAGGTGTTTGACTCCAGGGGTATGTCAAACGTTAGTTAAAGTTTTCTTACCTATAACATTTTATCTGTTGAAGTCTTGGCTACATATGTTACTCCCCACCACTATCTCATGTCTAGAGAAAGTTAATGCAGACTGGCAGGTGTTTGACTCCAGGGGTATGTCAAACGTTAGTTAAAGTTTTCTTACCTATAACATTGTATCTGTTGAAGTCTTGGCTACATATGTTACTCCCCACCACTATCTCATGTCTAGAGAAAGTTAATGCAGACTGGCAGGTGTTTGACTCCAGTGGTATGTCAAATGTTAGTTAAAGTTTTCTTACCTATAACATTGTATCTGTTGAAGTCTTGGCTACATATGTTACTCCCCACCACTATCTCATGTCTAGAGAAAGTTAATGCAGACTGGCAGGTGTTTGACTCCAGTGTATGTCAAACGTTAGTTAAAGTTTTCTTACCTATAACATTGTATCTGTTGAAGTCTTGGCTACATATGTTACTCCCCACCACTATCTCATGTCTAGAGAAAGTTAATGCAGACTGGCAGGTGTTTGACTCCTGGGGTATGTCAAACATTAGTTAAAGTTTTCTTACCTATAACATTTAATCTGTTCAAATCTTGGCTACATATGTTACTCCTAACCATAATCTCATGTCTAGAGAAATTTTATGCAGACTGGCAGGTGTTTCACTACAGGGATATGTCAAAAGTTAGTTAAAGTTTTCTTACCTATAACATTGTATGTGTTGAACTTTTGGCTACATATGTTACTCCCCACCAGTATCTCATGTCTAGAGAAAGTTAATGCGGACTGGCAGGTGTTTGACTCCAGGGGTATGTCAAATGGTAGTTAAAGTTTTCTTACCTATAACATTGTATCTGTTGAAGTCTTGGCTACATATGTTACTCCCCACCAATATCTCATGTCTAGAGAAAGTTAATGCAGACTGGCAGGTGTTTGACTCCAGGGGTATGTCAAACTTTAGTTAAAGTTTTCTTACCTATAACATTGTATCTGTTGAAGTCTTGGCTACATATGTTACTCCCCACCACTATCTCATGTCTAGAGAAAGTTAATGCAGACTGGCAGGTGTTTGACTCCAGGGGTATGTCAAACGTTAGTTAAAGTTTTCTTACCTATAACATTGTATCTGTTGAAGTCTTGGCTACATATGTTACTCCCCACCACTACCTCATGTCTAGAGAAAGTTAATGCAGACTGGCAGGTGTTTGACTCCAGTGGTATGTCAAAGGTTATTTAAAGTTTTCTTACCTATAACATTTTATCTGTTGAAGTCTTGGCTACATATGTTACTCCCCACCACTATCTCATGTCTAGAGAAAGTTAATGCAGACTGGCAGGTATTTGACTCCAGGGGTATGTCCAATGTTATTTAAAGATTTCTTACCTATAACATTTTATGTGTTGAAGTCTTGACTTTATATATTACTCCAACCACTATTTCATGTCTAGAAAACGTTATTGCAGACTGGCAGGTGTTTGACTCCAGTGGTATGTCAAACGTTAGTTAAAGTTTTCTTACCTATAACATTGTATCTGTTCAAGTCTTGGCTACATATGTTACACCCCACCACTATCTCATGTCTAGAGAAAGTTAATGCAGACTGGCAGGTGTTTGACTCCAGGGGTATGTCAAACGTTAGTTAAAGTTTTCTTACCTATAACATTGTATCTGTTGAAGTCTTGGCTGCATATGTTCTCCCCACCACTATCTCATGTCTAGAGAAAGTTTATGCAGACTGGCAGGTGTTTGACTCCAGGGATATGTCAAGCGTTAGTTAAAGTTTTCTTACCTATAACATTGTATCTGTTGAAGTCTTGGCTACATATGTTACTCCCCACCACTACCTCATGTCTAGACAAAGTTAATGCAGACTGGCAGGTGTTTGTCTCCAGTGGTATGTCAAATGTTAGTTAAAGTTTTCTTACCTATAACATTTTATCTGTTGAAGTCTTGGCTACATATGTTACTCCCACCACTATCTCATGTCTAGAGAAAGTTAATGCAGACTGGCAGGTGTTTGACTCCAGGAGTATGTCAAACATTAGTTAAAGTTTTCTTACCTATAACATTTTATCTTTTGAAGTCTTGGCTACATATGTTACTCCCACCACTATCTCATGTCTAGAGAAAGTTAATGCAGACTGGCAGGTGTTTGACTCCAGGGGTATGTCAAATATTAGTTAAAGTTTTCTTACCTATAACATTGTATCTGTTGAAGTCTTGGCTACATATGTTACTCCCCACCACTATCTCATGTCTAGAGAAAGTTAATGCAGACTGGCAGGTGTTTGACTCCAGGGGTATGTCAAGCGTTAGTTAACATTTTCTTACCTATAACATTGTATCTGTTGAAGTCTTGGCTATGTATGTTACTCCCCACCACTATCTCATGTCTAGAGAAAGTTAATGCAGACTGGCAGGTGTTTCAATCCAGGGGTATGTCAGATGTTAGTTAAAGTTTTCTTACCTATAACATTGTACATGTTGAAGTCTTGGCTACCTATGTTACTCCCCACCACTATCTTATGTCTAGAGAAAGTTAATGCAGACTGGCAGGTGTTTGACTCCAGTGGTATGTCAAACATTAGTTACAGTTTTCTTACCTGTAACATTGTATCTGTTGACGTCTTGGCTACATATGTTACTCCCCTCCAATATCTCATGTCTAGAGAAAGTTAATGCAGACTGGCAGGTGTTTGACTCCATGGGTATGTCAAACGTTAGTTAAAGTTTTTGTACCTATAACATTTTATCTGTTGAAGTCTTGGCTACATATGTTACTCCCAACCATTATCTCATGTCTAGAGAAAGTTAATGCAGACTGGCAGGTGTTTGACTCCAGGGGTATGTCAAACATTAGTTAAAGTTTTCTTACCTATAACATTGTACATGTTGAAGTCTTGGCTACATATGTTACTCCCCACCACTATCTCATGTCTAGAGAAAGTTAATGCAGACTGGCAGGTGTTTGACTCCAGGGGTATGTCAAATGTTAGTTAAAGTTTTCTTACCTATAACATTTTATCTTTTGAAGTCTTGGCTACATATGTTACTCCCACCACTATCTCATGTCTAGAGAAAGTTAATACAGACTGGCAGGTGTTTGACTTCAGGGCTATGTCAAACATTAGTTAAAGTTTTCTTACCTATAACATTGTATCTGTTGAAGTCTTGGCTACATATGTTACTCCCACCACTATCTCATGTCTAGAGAAAGTTAATGCAGACTGGCAGGTGTTTGACTCCAAGGGTATGTCCAACGTTATTTAAAGTTTTCTTACCTATAACATTTTATCTGTTGAAGTCTTGACTACATATGTTACTCCAACCACTATCTCATGTCTAGAGAAAGTTAATGCAGACTGGCAGGTGTTTGACTCCAGGGGTATGTCAAACGTTAGTTAAAGTTTTCTTACCTATAACATTGTATCTGTTCAAGTCTTGGCTACATATGTTACACCCCACCACTATCTTATGTCTAGAGAAAGTTAATACAGACTTGCAGGTGTTTGTCTCTAGTTGTATGTCAAATGTTAGTTACAGTTTTCTTCCCTATAACATTTTATCTGTTAATGTCCTGGCTACATATGTTACTCCCCACCACTATCTCATGTCTAGAGAAAGTTAATGCAGACTGGCAGGTGTTTGACTCCAGTGGTATGTCAAACATTAGTTAAAGTTTTCTTACCTATAACATTTTATCTGTTGAAGTATACATATTTTTTTTCAAAAAGTTTATGGTTTTACTATGGAGTAAATTTATTTTTATACAAGTATTTAGGTAATATTTTTTTTCAAAACATTTATGTTTTACAAAGAAAAATCAAACAATTTTAACAAAATAAAATGGTATTTAAATTAAAAAACAACTAAAAATT
>NC_056739.1:50793804-50835375 GCF_019279795.1 Protopterus annectens
TATTAATCACTAATGTATAATGGAAAACAATTGGTTAGAAACAATTGAACTACCATAAATAATGCAAGCTAAAATAAAATAGACAGCTTTCTGGATTAAGTTGCAATTTCAACCCAGAGTATGCTGAAAAATAGTGAAATACAGTGCTTACTAAACTTAACTAATGTATGAAATGTGAACGTGTGTCTTGTTTGAAAATTATTGCTTTACCTAAGGTAGAACTTGTTTACAAATGAAGACTTTCAGCATGGTCCTCTCAGTGAGAGAAAATAAATAATATGTTGCTCTGTTATACTAGAAAGTTAAATACCTAGTGTCCTAAGCCAAAAAAAAAAATGAGATGAGAATGAAATATTTCAAAAGCAATCACAGTGACCTGAATCACAACTGCATGAATGAGTAGGTGCATAGCAGAGGAAATGAAAAAGGTTACACAAGAAGTTAGGCAGCTGTGGTTTGATATTTAGCAGCATTTCAGACAGAGAATTAGATTATAAATATGTACTTTAAGCACAGTGCTGTATATTCAGGAAAACAACAAAAATCAGTACTTTTTTTACCAAGAAATAAAATAGCTAGGGTCCAGGCAACAAAGTGATGTATGCTTCACATATTTTTATTTTGCTTTTTCCTACCATGCCTGATGATCATCAAGCCTTCCTACTTCCAGCCTAGTGCATGCATTTCCCCATCCTTGATATTTTCTAGTGGGTTAGAGCAGGATGGGGGACCATCATATAGGCAGCCTTAGTGGTATTTGTAGCCTCACCAGCATTATTGCATTAAAAGCATTTTGTGATTTTGTTCCTAGCCCCATCCTGGTGACTGATGTGTGCACTTTCCTAAGTGCAAGAGCATCCTATGCCCCCTGTCATGTTTCCTGCTTGTGCAGACACTAGTACCGTGTATGCATCCACTTTCATGGGAGCAGGTTGACCTGAGAGGGACTACCATCTCCCTCCCCCATAATTGGTGAGGGAGAAGATACCACTTACTCCCATCTTCCCTTGACTGGCTCATCCAGCAATTGAGCCCCTCTTTAAACTCAGGACATCTGTTTCACAGTCAGGACATAACTGAAACAATGCTGGATGATCAAGCAGGTGCATGAGGGAGATAGTGAGATAGAGCACAGAAGAGGGTGGCCAAGCTCTCTGGCTAAATATTTAATTATTTTATCCTAGAGTATGCCTGTACAACTGACCAAAACATTACAACAATGAAGTTTAACTGTGGCATAAAATAAAGATAATAATCTGATTTGGCATTGACTATTACTTCAAAGACATAATTTTTTTGTTAAGTAGTCATTCTGAATGGCCTTTTGTAGTAGTTGAAAAGTACTGAGAAGCTGCAATTTTATATCAGAAATTGCAATATTCAGCGCCCAATACAATGAGCTTAGCAGAGATTGAACTACACTAAGAGCAATTACAATGACCCAAAGTAAATTTGCATGAATCAGTAGGTACATAAGATGGGGGATGAGGGATAACACACCATTCAGTAACTAACAATTTTATAATAAATCCAAAAAAGCATCTTGTTTGGGTAATCAAGAGGGATATGTTAAACAGAATACATTGTGTTAGTTTGGGATTTTTGAATAAATAAAATGTGAGAAACAGGTTGGATAAATGAAAGTGCAATGCAGAGCCAGAACTTATACACTCCACAATGGTAGGATTTTGACTAATACACATATTAAAAATAAGAATAAAACAGGACAGTGCGATTAAAGCATTTTAGCTTCCAGATATTCCTGCAGTAAATGGTAAAGATATTGTATTAGAAATGATGTTTTGCTTAAACCCTTTTTAAATACGTGGGACTCCCAAAGTGTATCGTTAAGTCATGTATGGATCTACAATTCACAACTAATAAAAAAGCTGCACTGAATAAAAATAAATGTGATTTTATGCACCATGTATAATAATAGCATGATATAGGTGCTCTTATATCCTCAGGTGAACACCAGTTCAGATTATTAAAAGTGAGATCATGACTGCTTACCTGGAAAATGCTAAGGCATTTGAGACTATTCCCCATAATGACAATATTGTCAAACTCTCCTTACTCAACAATAACCCATCCATAGCTCACTGCATAGCTAATGTCTGCCTGACAGAAGACATACCATTAAGGTTGGGGTAAAAGGTCACTAGTTGAGTCCTGCAGGGCACTTTCTTGTGCCCCATATCTGGTACATATTCCTCTGATATAAAAAAAATTGATATTAAGGGACAACAGTTAACCAGAACTGCTGATGATTGGAAACTGGGGGCTGTTGTGAACTCCCATTCCAATGCTTAATTTCTACAGATACAGCTGGATTAAACTGATATTTGGTATATTAATTAGTGTCTCATAAGCACCAAGAAATCAAACACAATTCCCATTGTTAAATTTAACATCATTACTGCTTATCATATAGGTAACATTCCAATTAAAGTTGACACAGTCATTAGGGACTTGGGTACTTATGTTGATAACAGACCTCCAGGTCTCTGTGGTAGATAGAAAATCATTCCCATGCAGAAATCTATCCTTCATGGTATCTTCTCAAGGTCCAAAGAAGCTATAGCCCCACTTTTTCCATCTGTTTATCAAGTTTATCACTGATTATAATGCACCTTTCAGCATGTGCCTCACTAAGCACCTAAACCAGCTTGAGACACGTCAGTTTTTCTTATCAAACAAATCTCAGGTCTCATTTTCCTTAGCTAGTCTGATATGTAAGGATCCACTTCCCTCTACTCAGTGGCATAAAGACTTTTAATTTGTGGCCTCTGCTTAGCTATGAACAACAATGAACTGTTTGAACTCCTTTACCCAAAGAGAACCAATGGTTAGGCATATAGCCACTGTACAGATTTAATGATATATTACCATATAAAAAACACTAGATGGAAACCTTTACAACTAGTCTGGATGTCTGGATGGGGAAATCTACATTTTTACTTGAAGGTACGCAGAGAAAGTCTACTTTATAGGGGATATTGTTAGTCTCCCACTGGTATTGGATGTGGTAGCTGGCTGAGCTTATCAATGGTCTTCTTGGCTATAAGTTTAATAACAAAACTATAAACTTATAAAAACATGTTTGTATTTCTCAGAACATCTGCTAACTAATGTACATAAGTCACTGAAGCAAATAAAGGATGCCTAACAGTGAGCTAAAAAATGACAGCTTTGGAGTAACAAGAGTGACTGAAGTAGAATGAATTTGTAACAATGTAGCCTATTTAAAGTAAAATATACAAAACAGCATTTAAACTATGCTTTACCAATGTTATGTAAAAACAATAAGCAAAAAAGGTGTGTTAAAGAACATGAAATAAAGAAAGTGCACAGAAAAGCAACAGTCTTGAGACTGGTCTGTTAGTTAAATAGTTTAACACATGCAATACAGACTGAACTCATGACACTGCTCCCACAAACTGATATACCCCAAAAAACTGGAACAGGAACCAAGCAGTTTGCTAACTTGGGTGGCATACTTTGCTAACTGGCTCTAATGTGAAAACTTTTAAGAAGGCAAAACAGATTAAATAAAATAATTCAGGAACACTTGTTTGGCATGAAGAGAAAATATATCAGGAATGCACTTTATAAACATTCACTTTCTTGTGAAAATTTAAGGACATTTCTATTTTTTATTTTGGAAAAGATTCCTGTAAAGTTTAGAGGTAGCTTATGGCAGGTGAAACTTTACTACAAGGAACTAATATGGCAGCTCCATTTAGACATCACAAGTTTGCCATAATTCAACAATAGGGTATTAATATCAGAGTTTAAAAATTGAGATCAGGTAAGTAGCGATATTGTTTTCTGGTCACATAAGCCTTTTAAAAATGAATACTAACAGTGCAATAGTATATATTTTTCTGCATGCACAATTCTATGTTTACCTTGTAATTCTTAAACTGAATTTACCTATACATTGTTTTATATTTTGCTGTTAGCTGGTGATTTTAGTAATGAAGTATTTTTAATTATGACATTTTTTTTCCAGTTAAATGTCTGCAATGTTCTAATGACTTGTTTTTGTGAGCTGATGCTATTTTATCACATAACATGTTGAAGAAGTCTGTGCTGATTTTAGAGGACAAAAGCTATTAAATAAAATTTTACAACTTCTGGGAAAATATTCTTCCATTTTTTATTTTGTTCTATTTATGTACATAAACTGTGGAGGAATACAGGCAGCTACGTCTGAGCCATAGTTGCTAATAGGCTGCTAGTGCAAATACAATACAGCAGCAAATGGTGGATAACCTTTATATCTTTTTAAGATTCCTCTCAGCCTCTCAGTACATGAATTCTGGAGAAAGTCAAAAGAATGAGAAGGACTAAGACACAAAAGCAGGGACAGGTTTTAAACATTGCCATTAGAATAAAAAGTTTCAGAACTATGTGCAGTGTTAAATTAATATGCCTGTCATTACTGACTTGCCAGAAAAACACTAATTTTTAGAGTAATAGAACAAAAATATAAGGCAAAAATCTGGACATTCTGCAATATTGTGGAAAGTTGAGAGGTATGCTTTTCAGTAGTAGTGATATCTGAACTGTGATGATTTCCTGCTAAAAAATGTCCCGTGCAATGTAAAAGCTTGGCACCTACAGGGTAGAGAAGTCATATATCAGCTATCTATAAGTTACACCCTCCATGAAAGCAAGTAAAGACAGGTTGGTATTCATAGTCATTTGCACAAATGTGTTTGGCTTTCCGAGGCATGCGTGAATGAGGTTATTTATGATTCACGGAGGGCATTTATACCAATGTGCAATAGACCTGGAATGTACTTATACAAATGTGCAAATAATGAAATGAAAATGGGGAGTGATGTAAATCTTTGTATTCTTAGGAAGTATGTTTTACACCATCTGTAATTCATAGCCAGATTTTCCTGCTTTTCTGCTCTGGTCACAGGTGTGCTATATAAAGGTTAGTATTGCCAAATGTATCCGAATTGCAGTCAGCAAAAATGCTATCAATTGCCACAAGTTTTGTTATTTCTAGGTCTGAGTTGCTTGTCTTGGCTGGGCCAAAACCACTTGCTTTCAGCGGTGCTCACCAGTCTAGAAGGTGAAAATATAAGCAAAGGATTATACATTATAACTTTGATAATCAGGAAATTCTTGGTAGGTTTAGAATGGACAGGAACATTATAATGGTCTTACTGGGTATTTTTGACCCTAGGAATGCATGGGCTTCCTATTCCTGTGGACACCAAAGTATATACTTGTTGGGACCTTTCAGAGACAGTCTGGGGACACGTTGAAGATCTCACAGGCTTCTGCCTTGAGGATACCACGGCAGTTCCTGGATGTATGATTTACATGTGTGGATCAGTGCATCTCTTTCCTGGTGTCAGCTGAGGACCAAGCCAGGACTATGCATGCCTTTTATGACCTGGCACATTTTCTGAGAAATTCAGTCAGAGATTTTATCTGTGTTGCAATTACAGTCTCTCCTGGTCCACAGGGGTGAATGGCAATACAACAGAAAGGACTACCATTCCATCATTTGCCAGGTATATTCATCTTTATGACATGACTCAGAATGACACCCCAAAAATGAATAAAGCTTTCATAGAATATTCTGAGCTTTACATGGTTCCCACCCCCTCACATCCAATGAAAACTTCCATACTGACAGCTTTGTCTCATTCCTGAAATATCCAGGTTCATTACAGAGGCCCTTTATTTCATCTAAGCTGAACGATCATTAATTCTGAAGCCAACAAATTCATAACATTTTTGGCCTAGACAACCTGTACATAGATCTTTCAAGTTTTGTAGCTGTTTCTGATATGTGTTTTTACTAAATAAGGTAGTAATTTAGGTCTCAACATGCTTTCTGATTTCATTAAATATTTAATCTCTAATTGTCTTCCCCTGGACAAGGCAAGAATACAATCAGAGTTGGTAACTACAGACTGATTTTATTCGGAACACAGAGACCAAGCTGTTTATAAAAATATTTGACTCCACACTAGTATATTTTTCTGTATTTTTTGTTTATAAAATGTGTTGTGTTTCACCTGGGTTGAGCCTGAAATTGGTCAATATTTACCAGTGAAGTACCCATGTAAGCAAATATTAATAATAAATAATAACAAATAAATAAACAGTATCCACTGCTCTGTAAACAATACACAATATACTGGAACTCCACTGAAGACCTTCCTAGAGTGCCTTATGGTCAATGACTATAAGGGAGAATCTTCATTTCTCAGCATTTGTGATCTCTCCAAGTGTGATTTGCACTGTGATGCATCTTGGTATTTCCAAGTTGTCATTGGCTTATTAAGAAAGTGACTTATCAGTTCACATGGCAAGGGAAGAAAGACCACTGCAGTGGGCTAATTCTTATGACTCTAGTTTGTAGATGATATTTTTATCCTTTGGAGAGGCAATGACAGTTCATTAGCCGATTTTGTTTCATACCTGCATACCACTACTTCTTTTCTGAGGTTTACTGTCCACAGCTCATGTACACAAGTTGATTTTCTGGATGTCAGGGTTTGCTTGACTCGGGAAGGCTTTTCATCTGGCCTATATAGAAAAGATTGCTGGAAAAATACTTTGCTTTCCTATGATAGCATGCATCCCCGATACACTTTTTCCAACATAGTGCAGGGGCAGGTAGCAAGGATTTCCAGAATCAGCAAGGATGATAATACGTTTGAACAAGAAGTAGACACTCTGAAGGAATGTCTTTACACCAGGGGTTATAATAGACAGATTGTGAACAGCAAGGTAGATATCAGTAAATGTTACAGAAAGGACAGGTATAAACCATGGCTGGGTAACATACTGACGCATACGGATGGTGGATATAAAAGATCTGTCAGAAGTGATCCTAGGTTATTGTTGACTTATGGAAGTAATGTTGGGGACATTTGTAAACTTATTCGAGGGAACTGGAACATCTTGACCAGTGATGTTAGTCTGAAAAACATCATAGGTGATAAACCTATGTTTAGCTATAAAAGGAATAGAAACTTGAAGGATTTGTTGTGTAAGGATATAAGACTGATCAGTAGTGGCATGTCCACCAACAGACAGGGTACTTTCCCTTGTGGCTCCTGCAAAGCCTGCAATCATATAGACAGTAGTAATGTCTTTGTACATCCGGTTACAGGGAGGACATTCAGCTTCAAAGGGAAAGCGACCTGTAGAACCACAAATGTGGTGTATTTGGCAGAGTGTCATTCCTGCACCAGTTTTTATGTAGGCAAGACCAACTGTATGTTTAAAGTCAGAATCCTACAGCACCTCTCTTCAATCAGGAATGGGGACACACATAATGCATTGTATAGACATTTGGAAGCTTATCCTTTGCATGGTTTTAAATTTAGAGTGATAGTGAATGTGCGAATGAATAAAAGAGGGTGACATTAAACAGCTAACTGAATTAGCTGAATCAAAATGGATAGTTGAACTTATGGCTCACAGGAGTCCTGGGCTTAATGAAGTCATTCCTATGAAACCCGCCCTTAAAATAGGCGGGTCTTTTATTGATTTTTTACACATTTTCATTGGCTAACTTGTTTTTTAAATAGTTTGGATTTTGTGAGAGGCTTTATCTGATGAAGGGCAGAGGCCCGAAAGCGCTCATACTTTGTGTGTTTGGTGTTTTAATAAACAGAAGGTGTTTGACTCCAGCAGTGTTCAGTCTTTTGTGACTTTTGGATTTTCGTTTTCTTTCATCTGACTGAACTTTGGTGAGGCACTTAACAATATTTGTGACTTTTCAGAGATTTGGTTGTGTTTTTTGTGCCTCACATGCTCTGGGGTCATTGAAATTTAAAGAAAGGAATTTTTCCTCCATAATGGCATCTACAGCACTTTCGAGTGGGGTAGGAGATTTGACCAGCCTCCTAAATCGTGAAAACCCTTTTCTTGGTTTGGGTTTTGATGTAAAGAAAGACTTTTATGTTGGTAGCAGTGTACCGGTGGCTACCGACAAGAATTTTGATAGCTTACTGAGGGACTTCAGCTACAAACTGAGCAGGTTACAATGCCTGCAATGGCAGACCTTTCATCTGGAAGCCTGCTTAATATATGGGATAGTGCCTCGGGGCATGAGAATTTTGTGCATGCCCACACAAGGCGATCGCTATCCCGAGTTGCTGGCCAGATGGCAACTATTGAACATTACAACCAGTTATAAATATATGGAATTGATTAATGAATTTTTTGCCCCAGAAATTATCACTCTCAAGAAAGAAGTGGAACAACTAAAACATAGATTAGTGACCGAGTTTACGGAGGTTAGAAACACACAACGTTTCAAACAGCTGTTAGACTCTTTGCTCAATGAGGAGGAGAAGCTTCGAAGTCAGAAACTCAACAAACTGAGAAGGGATTATTCTGACTTTCAACAAGGGAACATCTTTGTCTGGTCGAGACCGAGCCATCGCCCGTCAACTCAGGAAGGAAGCCATCGTACATCGATCCAGGAAGGAAGAAGGGGAATGGATTTGTCTGTTCAGGATGCAGCAGAACGGAGCGCACGCTCGATGACATCATCTTCTGCAGCCGCCAGTGCTACAGGTCATGCCGTATCGGTTACGGCCACAGGGAATACACGTATTACCACTGTGGGTACGGAGATGGTCAATTTGGATCCCCCTGCCTTCACTGATTCCGTCAGTACCGTTGTTGAGCAGGGGAGAGCACGCTCTCTCTCAGTGAATGGAGGGTCGTTTTTCAGTGAGCCCGGCATACGAGCTGGGCCCGATGATCAATCCACAGTCGTTTCTACGGTTGGAATTGTAACTGCTTCCAGCAAGGAGGGGCCAGCAGATGGTCTGGTCGGAACAACAAGTACATCAGCATATAGGTCTGCTGATTCCATGTCTGCTATGACTATTGCCACAGAGGATGCTGTGGCTATCACAGTCACCAATACTAATGCTTCTGCAGACACAGAGGTTGTACCTATGGGGTCAGTTCGTGTTTCGGGAGATAATGGGACAGGAGCCAGACCGAAACACACACAGGGTTATAAGAATTTTTTGGACAAGCTGCCAGCTCCGGTCAAGAAAAAAGGAGGCTGGAACCGATCGAGAAGCGAGGACAGATCTTACAACAAGAGGAGGAGGTTGCAACACTGACTAATACGCACAATTCTGGTATTATTTTTAATCTTTCATCTTACAGTTTATCTGAAGATGAACAGTTTGTTTTAAATAAAGGACTGACTTTTGTGCCCAGTAAGTCATGTGTTTATAATGAAGTTATAATGGACCTCATGGTCTTTTGTCGTAATTTAGCACTGAAGCAGATTTTTGGAGTGAATGATTTGAGTGCTCATGTATTAAGGCAGCCAAGCAGTTTTGTCCCCCCTTTTTCACCAGCTATGAATCTATTTATCAATGCATGTGAACAGGATTTGATTAAATATTTTCAGGAGGAGACACATAGCAGGTTTTTTAATTTGACATTTGCACAAAGGAAAGCATTATATAACCTTGGGAACAATGCAGATTTAACCATTAGAATGGTGGATAAGGGGGGTGCTGTAGTGGTTTTGGACACCCATTGGTATGACTGTAAGTTACAAGAGTTATTGCAGGATGTTGACACCTACATTCCGATAAACCCATTGGGTGTGAAAAGAGTGATAGACAGGGTACACAATAGTCTACGCCAGTTCTTGCACAGCAATCTGATAGATGATGATCTATTTAAATTTCTTTGGATAGACAAACCAGTGACACCTGTATTTAAAGCTCTACCGAAAATACACAAGTCAGAGACCGACCCACCCCTCAGACCCATAGTGTCAGGAAGGGGTTGGGTGACAGAGAACATCTCCATTTGGTTGGAGAGTGAGTTGAGACCCTATCTAAGTAAATTAGATAATGTTTTATTAGATACGGGACATTTTTTGAAATCTTTAGGGGCTTATACAGGTGTTTTTGATGGTGGTTTACTTATGGTAACTATGGACATACAGAGTTTGTTTACCGTTATAGGTAATGGTTATGGCATCAATGCTATCTCGGAGTTATTGCTTGAATTGGGTGCTACCACACGGAAGATTGAAACCATAGTGGGATTGCTCAGCTTGGTGTTGGAGAACAACGTCTTCTTTGGGTTGGAACAAGTATATAGGCAGGCACAGGGGGTAGCCATGGGCACCCCCTGTGCCAATACTTATGCAAACCTTGTATTGTCCTATTGGGAGAGAAATAATGTGTTGAGTAACTCGATATGGAAGGATCACATTATACAGTATATGCGTTTTGTAGATGATATTTTTATCCTTTGGAGAGGCAATGACAGTTCATTAGCCGATTTTGTTTCATACCTGCATACCACTACTTCTTTTCTGAGGTTTACTGTCCACAGCTCATGTACACAAGTTGATTTTCTGGATGTCAGGGTTTGCTTGACTCGGGAAGGCTTTTCATCTGGCCTATATAGAAAAGATTGCTGGAAAAATACTTTGCTTTCCTATGATAGCATGCATCCCCGATACACTTTTTCCAACATAGTGCAGGGGCAGGTAGCAAGAATTTCCAGAATCAGCAAGGATGATAATACGTTTGAACAAGAAGTAGACACTCTGAAGGAATGTCTTTACACCAGGGGTTATAATAGACAGATTGTGAACAGCAAGGTAGATATCAGTAAATGTTACAGAAAGGACAGGTATAAACCATGGCTGGGTAACATACTGACGCATACGGATGGTGGATATAAAAGATCTGTCAGAAGTGATCCTAGGTTATTGTTGACTTATGGAAGTAATGTTGGGGACATTTGTAAACTTATTCGAGGGAACTGGAACATCTTGACCAGTGATGTTAGTCTGAAAAACATCATAGGTGATAAACCTATGTTTAGCTATAAAAGGAATAGAAACTTGAAGGATTTGTTGTGTAAGGATATAAGACCGATCAGTAGTGGCATGTCCACCAACAGACAGGGTACTTTCCCTTGTGGCTCCTGCAAAGCCTGCAATCATATAGACAGTAGTAATGTCTTTGTACATCCGGTTACAGGGAGGACATTCAGCTTCAAAGGGAAAGCGACCTGTAGAACCACAAATGTGGTTTATTTGGCAGAGTGTCATTCCTGCACCAGTTTTTATGTAGGCAAGACCAACTGTATGTTTAAAGTCAGAATCCTACAGCACCTCTCTTCAATCAGGAATGGGGACACACATAATGCATTGTATAGACATTTGGAAGCTTATCCTTTGCATGGTTTTAAATTTAGAGTGATAGTGAATGTGCGAATGAATAAAAGAGGGGGTGACATTAAACAGCTAACTGAATTAGCTGAATCAAAATGGATAGTTGAACTTATGGCTCACAGGAGTCCTGGGCTTAATGAAGTCATTCCTATGAAACCCGCCCTTAAAATAGGCGGGTTTTTTATTGATTTTTTACACATTTTCATTGGCTAACTTGTTTTTTAAATAGTTTGGATTTTGTGAGAGGCTTTATCTGATGAAGGGCAGAGGCCCGAAAGCGCTCATACTTTGTGTGTTTGGTGTTTTAATAAACGAAGGTGTTTGACTCCAGCAGTGTTCAGTCTTTTGTGACTTTTGGATTTTCGTTTTCTTTCATCTGACTGAACTTTGGTGAGGCACTTAACAATATTTGTGACTCTAGTTTGTAGTTTGGAAGAGACCAAAACACGCACGTAGGACTGGTGCAAGGTTACAAACCATATAAACTCCCAACAAAATGAACCAGCACCCAGGAGACCGGCTGTTAAAATATTTATTGTGGCAAAATCTTCATAGAAATAACAGCAACAGCAAACCGGTTTCGGCTAAACTACCATAGCCTTCTTCAGTGCAGACAGACAAACACATGGTACATTCTGATATCCATTTATATAAGAATTGCTTAAAGTGACAAGCACATAAGACCACTTGCATGAACAAATGATATGTAAACTGGTCCATAACCCATTTATGAAACATAATAATGTACAAAAACTATTATTTTTGAAATAAACAAATAAAATAACATTATTTCAGAAAAAATATCACAATATATGGGTATGAACAACTAATAACAGATCGGCAAGAATCAAGACATTTCATTAAGCCCTGGTTTGAATAAAGCCCCCAACCTAGTTATCCAGGAAAATTCCATATTATTCAGTTTTTCATGCCAACCTGCTTTATTGGCTCTGTGCAAGTCTATTTTATCAATAATAGTAAATGTGAATTTGGCCGTATTATGTATCTTAGTATGTTTACATAATGCATTGGACAGTTTGTTATTTCTGATAGCACTTAAGTGTTCACTGATACGATATTTAATTGGTCTAGATGTCTGTCCCACATAAAATGTCAAACAGGATCAAGTAGCCAGGTATATTACCCAATCTGTATTGCAATTGCCAAAAACATTAATGTCATATATTTTGGGAGTATTCTTGCTGGTAAATTCCATATTTTTATAAATGTATTGGCATGCATTACAATGTCCACAGGGATAACATCCTCTCAATTGATCACCCAATATAGTGGTTTGTATTGGTCTAGGAGGATTATACCTCTTATAGTGTGTAAAATGACTATTTAATGTTCTTCCCCTCTTGTATGAAAAAGAACACGTACCAGGTAATATTTCATGAAGATGTTCATGAGCTCTTAGAATCCCCCAATGATTATTGACAATTTGTCTGAACAAGGGTGTATTATTACCAAATGTGGTTATGAAACTAATCTTCTGGTCACTATTATTTGTTTGATTCGATTGCTTATAACAAAGCAATTCTGACCTGGAGGTATTTCTAACTTGATTTTTGGTTAGATTGATACGATCAGGATGGTAACCCCTATCAATGAACCTCTGTGCCAAATCCTTCTCACATATTAATTGTGCCTCCTCTGATGAACATATATGTTTGGTCCGCAATAACTGTGATTTAGGAATGTTATTGATGATGTGGCGGGGATGATTACTGGTGGCATGAAGAAGAGTATTGTATTGTGGAATTTTCTATGAACTTTGGTGGCCAAAGTGTGATCATTTTGTCTGGAAACTACCACATCCAAAAATATTATTTCTTGGTATTGTATTTGTAGTGTAAAATGAATACCCATATCATTGTTGTTCAAATATCTCATAAACTCATCAGCCGAATCCAAATCACCCCGCCACGCCATCCAACAATCATCTAAATATCTGCGCCAAATATCCAATTCCTGAGTATATCTGTTATGATTGGAATCATAGATGTATTGTTGTTCAAAAAAGCCCATAAATAAATCAGCATAAATGGGAGCAAAAGAAGCTCCCATAGCCGTACCCCTCATCTGCCAATAGACCTGTCCTTCAAAATGAAATACATTTTTCGTCAAGACACATTCAGTAAGTTGTATAAGAAAATTATTAAATTCAGGGCTATATAGCTTAGCTTTATCCAACCAAAATGCAACAGCTGATATTCCTGCATTATGTGGAATGTTAGTATAAAGAGATGTTACATCCAGAGTACATAACCACCAATTATCTTCCAACTGTGTGTCTTGTACTATCTGTAGAAATTCTGTGGCATCTTTAAGCCTAGATCTAACCAGCTTGAGTAATGGTTTTAAATGGAACATCAAAAAGGCAGAAAGAGGTTCAGTTAATAAGCCATTACCCGATACAATGGGCCTGCCAGGAGGATTTTTCGGGTCCTTATGAATTTTGGGAAGCAAATATAAATATTGAGCTTGAGGATCCGATACTTTGAGCTGTTTACATATATTGCCAGTAATGATGTTATCCTCCACAGCTAAATCTAACATAGAATCAATATGGCTTTTAAAATTTGGAGTTGGATCAACCACAAGTTGACTGTAAAACTTACGATCAGACAGTTGTCTAATAGCCTCAGCACGGTACATGGACCAGTCCATAACCACAATAACTCCACCCTTATCTGCAGAAGTGATAACAATATCATGGTTAGATTTTAAATCAAATAACGCTTGTTGTTCATCCACAGTGAGATTATATTTTGGAGACTGATGACTTAGGGAGAAATGCAACTCCTTAGTCACGCATTCTTTAAAAATGGATACATATTTATCCATAGGTGGCTGAAAATTAGATGGACCAAATCTAAAACAAGTTGATCTTTGAGAATCAAGTGTATCTGAAAAAAATATTTTTTAATTAATCAATCTGCCGAAATCATGCAACTCATTGATCAATATATGTTCTGGAACAGATACAGCCGGCACAAAATTCAAACCCTTATTCAACAGTTTTATTTGAGCATCAGACAGTTCCAGAGATGAAATATTGTACACATTGTTTATTGTTTCGCAATTGTTTGTAATAGTGTGATCAAATTTGGTCCTCTTGTGTCTATGTTTTCTCCCACCCCTGCGTTTGCTTGATCTAAAGGGATCAAGGAGTCATCAGATTGTCTTCGTTTAGCTGCTGGTGAATCTTGGAGGGGAGGGCCATCATAGTCAGTGGTGGATGAATTATCATCCTCAGATGTCCCACTCATAGTAGGGGTGTTTTTCTTCAATATGGATATGGGTCATTTGCGCCTATTGTGTGTTCTGAAACTAGAATCATTGAATATGACCTTTTTTTGTACCATGAAAGGTTTACCCTTCTCATAGTCTGCCAAATCTCGGTTAAATTTGTAAGTTTTCTTTTTAACCAATTGTTCCTCTAACTGTGCTAAATCCTTAGCCAAATTAGAAATATGGTTATGGTAAAAAGGCTCTGATTCATATTTCTGGGCTTCTAAACAATTTTGATGAATTTCAATGGCCTGGCAATCTATAATACATTCATAATATGATATGAGAGTGTCTACAAAAAGCATGGAAGCCCTATGTTGGGTTTCAACCCAATCTTGTCACAATTGTTGATCAATCATGCCAACCAGTGGCTGGATCCTAATTCTGAGTCCCCGTGGTGTGATATCTTTAGTTTTATAGGCTTTAAAAAGCCTTAGATGCCATATATTCGATCTTAAAGCCCTCATATTCTTATTGATTTTATGAAAAACTGCATTACAAAGTGTCTTAACATCCATAGGATTCTCATTAGATGTATTACTTCCGGGTACATTCAATCCAAATACCTCAAGGTTATCCCTGTCGGCAGATAGACCCCGCAATATACCCTTGAGGTCCATTTCCAAACAAAATTATTGTTTTGTTACTAATAATAGTAGTAGTAGTAAACACAAGAACAATACCAGGAACAAAAAGTTAACAAATCACAAAGTATGGCATAATTTGCCAAACTATGCAGTTATGAAGCTTGAAACTATAATTAGTAAATGGTCAACCAGAGACCTCAATACTTATTTATTAAGCCAATAGTATCTATTTGACAATCCTAATTCTGACTGACGCTATACCCAGTGCTGCATTAATCACTCATAAATGTTAAAAACTAAATATATTTTTTAAGTACAACTAGTCGTCCTATCTCCAATATTCTGAGCGAGGCACATTTAACTTCTTAATTGTAGTCAACTTTCGTTTCAACCACCAAGCAAAAAAAAATTTTCTGTGTATCGCCCAAATTATATTAATATAACAAACCTTATTAAATATTATATTTTGTTAATAGGCCGACTTTCGTCTCAGCCCCTCAACATACTTGTACACACAAGAATATATTCACAAATTCTAAACCACCTTGATAAGTATTTTTACCCATCAATAGATAGTTTAGTATATCCAGTGCCTTTTAGTATTCCTATATTTTATAGAACAGAATAGTTGTAAAAAAATATATAATTCAAATGTCACCACCAGTATTAATATCAAAAAAATTTTTTTAGAGTGAACATTACAGCAAAGCATATCAGTGACAATTCAGAATTTCCATTGACTATTTATGATATTAAATTATATAATAATCATAGCCACAAGCCTCAAAATATATAAATGTCCCATTACCTTGTGTTACTTAGTATATGGACCTCCATTTATATATACAGATATCAGCAGCCAATATCAATACAATATTACTTGCATAAAGAATCAAACCGGTCCCAAAATTTAGTAGTTGTTTTATGAGTTCATCATCAAACAATAAGTGTTGTCCCGAACAGTTAGTTTAATTCAATCTTCCAATAATCCAAAAATTCGCCAGAGGGAAAAATGTATCTCCGATAACAAAAAACAATACAACGAGCCAAACGCCCAAAAGTCCACATGTAGCAGTCTGTAAAGTGAGCGTCCAGAAGCTGATTATAACTCCCGTAGTAGAAAAACATAAACAGCGAACCATAAGCCCCTAAACCAACAGTTAACAGTCTCAAAAGATGGCGTCCATCATAAGCGAGAAGCCCTGTTGATTCAAACAGCTTCCCAAATGTCGGAACTTTACTCACAGTTTAACAAAAATCAGAGATGTTGAAAATACACTCACATTTGATGAATTCAAGTGGTTTAATGTCCAACACCATATGATATGAGCAAAAACATCCAAACTTCCTTGGCGACTGGATAAAACACGATATGATTTGAACAGAAACATCCAAACTTTCTTTGCGACTGGAAAAAAGAACACAAGCCCCAATGCGAAACCAAACCCTGAAGACAAGGATTTAGATAATACAATGTCCTTATTAAAAGTATTTTGATCCAGTTAAACGGCCAAATCCAAAACAAATGGAAAAAACAGATATTTCATGAGTATATAGCCACCACTACAACCGCCATCACCTCCAAGCGTCCCCAGCGTGTGCACAAGTGAACAGGAAGAGACCAGAACACACATGTAGGACTGGTGCAAGGTTACAAACCATATAAACTCCCAACAAAATGAACCAGCACCCAGGAGACCGGCTGTTAAAATATTTATTGTGGCAAAATCTTCATAGAAATAACAGCAACAGCAAACCAGTTTCGGCTAAACTACCATAGCCTTCTTCAGTGTAGACAGACAAACACATAGTGCATTCTGATATCCATTTATATAAGAATTGCTTAAAGTGACAAGCACATAAGACCACTTGCATGAACAAATGATATGTAAACTGGTCCATAACCCATTTATGAAACATAATAATGTACAAAAACTATTATTTTTGAAATAAACAAATAAAATAACATTATTTCAGAAAAAATATCACAATATATGGGTATGAACAACTAATAACAGATCGGCAAGAATCAAGACATTTCATTAAGCCCTGGTTTGAATAAAGCCCCCAACCTAGCTATCCAGGAAAATTCCATATTATTCAGTTTTTCATGCCAAACTGCTTTATTGGCTCTGTGCAAGTCTATTTTATCAATAATAGTAAATGTGAATTTGGCCGTATTATGTATCTTAGTATGTTTACATAATGCATTGGACAGTTTGTTATTTCTGATAGCACTCAAGTGTTCACTGATATGATATTTAATTGGTCTAGATGTCTGTCCCACATAAAATGCCGAACAGGATCAAGTAGCCAGGTATATTACCCAATCCGTATTGCAATTGCCAAAAACATTAATGTCATATATTTTGGGAGTATTCTTGCTGGTAAATTCCATATTTTTATCTATGATTCCAATCATAACAGATATATTCAGGAATTGGATATTTGGCGCAGATATTTAGATGATTGTTGGATGGTGTGGCGGGGTGATTTGGATTCGGCTGATGAGTTTATGAGATATTTGAACAACAATGATATGGGTATTCATTTTACACTACAAATACAATACCAAGAAATAATATTTTTGGATGTGGTAGTTTCCAGACAAAATGATCACACTTTGGCCACCAAAGTTCATAGAAAATTCCCACAATACAATACTCTTCTTCATGCCACCAGTAATCATCCCTGCCACATCATCAATAACATTCTTAAATCACAATTTTTGCGGACCAATCGTATATGTTCATCAGAGGAGGCACAATTAATATGTGAGAAGGATTTGGCACAGAGGTTCATTGATAGGGGTTACCATCCTGATCGTTTCAATCTAACCAAAAATCAAGTTAGAAATACCTCCAGGTCAGAATTGCTTTGTTATAAGCAATCGAATCAAACAAATAATAGTGACCAGAAGATTAGGTTCATAACCACATTTGGTAATAATACACCCTTGTTCAGACAAATTGTCAATAATCATTGGGGGATTCTAAGAGCTCATGAACATCTTGGTGAAATATTACCTGGTACGTGTTCTTTTTCATACAAGAGGGGAAGAACATTAAATAGTCATTTTACACACTATAAGAGGTATAATCCTCCTAGACCAATACAAACCACTATATTGGGTGATCAATTGAGAGGATGTTATCCCTGTGGACATTGTAATGCATGCCAATACATTTATAAAAATATGGAATTTACCAGCAAGAATACTCCCAAAATATATGACATTAATGTTTTTGGCAATTGCAATACGGATTGGGTAATATACCTGGCTACTTGCTCCTGTTCGGCATTTTATGTGGGACAGACATCTAGACCAATTAAATATTGTATCAGTGAACACTTAAGTGCTATCAGAAATAACAAACTGTCCAATGCATTATGTAAACATACTAAGATACATAATACAGCCAAATTCACATTTACTATTATTGATAAAATAGACTTGCACAGAGCCAATAAAGCAGGTTGGCATGAAAAACTGAATAATATGGAATTTTCCTGGATAACTAGGTTGGGGGCTTTATTCAAACCAGGGCTTAATGAAATGTCTTGATTCTTGCCGATCTGTTATTAGTTGTTCATACCCTTATATTGTGATATTTTTTCTGAAATAATGTTATTTTATTTGTTTATTTCAAAAATAATAGTTTTTGTACATTATTATGTTTCATAAATGGGTTATGGACCAGTTTACATATCATTTGTTCATGCAAGTGGTCTTATGTGCTTGTCACTTTAAGCAATTCTTATATAAATGGATATCAGAATGCACCATGTGTTTGTCTGTCTGCACTGAAGAAGGCTATGGTAGTTTAGCCGAAACCGGTTTGCTGTTGCTGTTATTTCTATGAAGATTTTGCCACAATAAATATTTTAACAGCCGGTCTCCTGGGTGCTGGTTCGTTTTGTTGGTTGTTCTAGTTTGTAGTTTGCCTGGGATTTTATGACTAAACCTTTAACACAACAGCCTTCACATCTGACCACATGGTCTTTCTCTGTCTCTCTCTCTCTCTCTCTCTCTCTCTCTCTCTCTCTCTCTCTCTCTCTCTCTCTCTCTCTCTTTCGCTGTCTGTCTCTCTCTCTCTCTCGCTCTCTCTCTCCATATATAATTAATTAATTAGGTTATTGATTCAGTTATCTGTTTCTGTCTGTCTGTCTCTATGTCTGTAACTCACTGGGGGTAGATGAGAAGCTAGTCTATGTTCCTCTTTAATGGCAACTCAATGGTTCACCTATACTGATAAATTATTCCATTTCTATATGCATTAACTTGCACTCACAGGGCTCTGCTGGCCTTGAAACCACTCCCCTCCCATTTGTGAAGCACACAAATCACTCTTTGTAATCAACCACAAATGCATATTGGCATGCCATAAGACAAAGGAAAGAGGAAAATTGTGTCCCCTTTCTTTTTTTGCAAGTCAGGTGTGGTCTGGTCTATGCTGATCAGCTGTTCATTTAGAATAGAAATTCCAGTCATATATCACTTGTTTAAGGTTTTTGTCACTTGGTTATGTGGGACCAATCCAGCATTATTTCTGGTGAAGTTACCCTTCATGTATATGGCCTTTACTGTTTTAGTGTATTATATCCATACAACACCACATCAAAAAATTTGTTTTAATCATGTCACTAAAAGAGTAATGACAGCACACTGATCTGTGTAAGCATTAATTTTCATGGTCACATATTGTTTTTCTGAACATATATGCACATTAACTTTAGCATGCTGGAGATTATTAAGAGCTGATCTTGATGTAAATATTTCCTTGCAATGCAAAAAGATAATGCAGTCTTGTTTTCACAATTTAGGTTCATAGGTTCATAGGTAGGTACTAGGCTATCGGCCCAAAGGCCTAACTAAGCCTAGCCAACAAGGTTCCCTGGCTTACACCACCCAAGAAAGTTATTTTCCTGTGCCCCTGTTGAGCAGAACCACAAAAGTGATCCCCTGTGTATATTTCCTATTTCCCATTCACTTATCAAGATTTTTCTTGAAGAGTGCTAATGAGGAGCTTTGCTTGACATAGATGGGTAACTTGTTCCAGAATATGGGAAGTCTCTGGGACAGGAATCTATCCCTCCAGCATGTCCTGTTTATTGTAGTGACAAGGTTTAGTTCCCTAGAGCATGTAGCTTGGAGAGATTGGATTTCTTTAGGTGTAGCATGTCCAACAGCTCTGGGTTTGACATAGCTTTTTATGTTAGGCAGAGATCACATCGGAGTAGGCGATATACTATGAAGTAAAGCTGGAGTTTTTTGAGACGGTCAGTGTAGGGCACCTGTTTAAGGCCAGTAATCCTTTTTGTGAGGTACTTCTGTGGCCTTTCCAGCTGCTGCAGATGTCCTGTGAGGTACATTCCAAAAGAGGTGTTGTACTCTATAATGGGTCTAATTAGTGTCGAGTAGAGGGGAACAATGACCTTTTTTTTCCTAGATGAGAACCCTTTTGTGATGAGGTGTGCCACATAGAAGGATTTCCTGACTACTGTGGAAATGTGATTATCAAAGGACAGACTACTGCTCACCTGGGTCCCCAGGTCTCTTATCACACATTTGGCATTAAGTAGATTGCCACCTATGTGGTAGTTCATGGGTACAGAGTTTTTACCAAAGGGGATTGCAATGCACTTTTTGACATTGAGCTTGAGACCATGGCTCTGACACCAGGCATCTGTCTCAGTGAGGTCATTCTTTAGGATGTCCACATCATTTGGGTACTCAACTATGGCCCCTAGTTTGCAGTCATCTGCAAACTTCATTAGCCAAAGGCCTTTTGTGTTAGCCTGTACTTCAGAGAAGTAGATACCAAACAGGAGAGGTCCCAGGACTGAACCCTGTGATACTCCACTTGTCACTGGTTTGACGTCATATTTGGAGTCTCCAACTTTTACAGTGTGGGTTTTGTCAGTGAGCAAATTGGCAACCCATCTTGTGATGTAGGGATTTATACTTAGTTTAGTGAGTTTAGCTATAATTCCAGAATGGGGGATGGTGTTGAAAGCCTTGTTGAGGTCAAGATAGGCTGTGTGAACCACCTTACCCTCGTCTACGGCTTTGGTGACTGCCTCAAAGAAGTTGATCAGGTTCAGAAGGCATGATCTGCCTTTCAAAATCCCAAACTGGGTGGGGTCCAGAGTTTGGAGGTTACCAATGTCTTTGTTTATGAGTTCCATGATGATACATTCCATGGCCTTACAGACCAGGCTCGTCAGGCTAATAAGGCGATAGTTCCCAGGATCAGTGGTGGCTCCCCCTTTATGGAGTGGGATAACTGTTGCTGTGCGCCATTCAGTGGGCACAAAGCCTTATGTGAGACTATGATTGAACATGGTGCTTAGGTGGGGAGCCAGTTCATTCTGAAGTTCATGTAAAATGCAGCCTGGGATGTTGTCCATTCCCATGGATGCTATTATTTTTGCTTTAGAGAGTGCAGCTTTTACCTGCATAGTTGTGATTACAGGGACTCTGCATTCTTTCTGTATAGATATGGGCTCTTTAGGAGGTGAGAGGGCGGGTAAAGTTAGCACTTGAACCTATCTGCCAGGACGTTGGCAATATCAGTTGGTTCTGTCATTTTAATGCCGTTGAGCTGTAACTCAGAGCAGATCTGGGTGTTGCCATTAAGATTCTTGACATAGCTATAGAATGCTTGGTGGTTGTCCTTAGAATTAGTGGTGATTTTGTTTTCGTAGTTAACTTTGGAGGATCTTATAAGGGATCTCAGCTTCTTACTGAGGCTGACAAGGGAACTCCTCCACTCATGGGATTTTACTCTCTTTTGCGACAGTTTCTTCCTTCTGTTGTAGAGTATGTTTATGGCAGGGGACCACTAGATTGGCTTCCTTTTTTGGAGGATAGCGTCTTGGTTCTGTTTGGGATAGCACAATCCACACACTCGTGTAAGTGCTTATAGAGTGCATCTGTGTAGGATTCAGCAGTCATAACTGGATTGTCCATCTGCATGTGTGTCATGAAGTTCACCACTTCTGTCTTAAGAAGCATTAAGTTGCCTTTGGAGAAATTTTTTACCATGATTTCCTTCTTTATGTTTTTGTTGATGTCTAAGTTAAGCTAGTAAATTTTTAGTGATTTTCCTATTCTTATTTCAATTCTTGTTTCATGATTTTCTCTTTTAGAATTAATGTTCTGTTATACAAATTGGTACAACTGACCCACTGATTAGGTTTGCCCCTAGTCATCTATGCATTGAATTTCTTCTTTATGTTAAAAAAAAGTGTTTAACATGAGAACAGGAAGGAGAGAGAGAGAGAGAGAGAGAGAGTGAGAGAGAGATTGAAATAAAGGGAATTATACAGTGACTCCCTATTACTATCGCAAAACGTGGACGCTGATTGGCCCAGCCCAACCAGTATGCCCATTGCAAATCCCACAATATATGAACGGAAAAAGGTGGAGTCACCCAGACTTTTTTCCATTGGTAAAAAGTGCCCCAAAACCTTTTTTTTTTTTACAATAAAAAAAAGAGAGAAAATGGAGACTTTCTTTTCTCTGTTGCTTCTGTTTCAAAGCATTGATGTACTGGGTATGCATGGGAATGCAAGTCCCATATGCATGTGCAGTACATCAAAACTAACAAGCAGTATACAACAACTGGCAGAAGAACAGTAATCCACTGTTATACAAAGACATTATTTAAGAAAAGTAAGTATTCTTTTCTTAAATAATGTCATTGTATAATAGCAATGACCGACTCAGTGGTTTTGGTATATTGAAGATTTACCCATGGTTGCCTTTGTTTAATCACTCAGGCTTCGCCCTCGTGATTAAACCACACCAACCATGGGTAAATCTTCAATATACCACACCACGTCGTCAGTTATTGCTTTATTAAAATATAGGTTGATGACACCTTAAACTAGAAATGAAAGACACTTTTGAGATGCACAGTGTTAATGTTATTCCAAAAAAAGATGCACACACACATATATATATATATATATTTACACATACACACACACACACACACACACACACACACACACACACACACACACACACACACACACACACACACACACACACTATCCAGGTTATCTCATCACTCACTTTATTAGAATTATGTCCATTTTAGCACTATTCTTCAGAAATAATTTTGCTTTAGTTATGTGAAGCATGACTTTATTTTGTTCATGCTTTCTCTAAACATTTTAGATAGCACAGTGTAGTTTTATGTATGCTTTCTGTAAACAATTTAGTTTGCAGGATATTTTATCATGTAGTTTCTCTGCCCTTTCATTTTTATAGCTTTGGATTTTGCAAACAACTATATGATAAATATGGAATCAAAAAAGGGATAAAGTACAACTGAGTAACCCTACCTTATAGTAGGTGGTCAAGGTTCTTTTTTTGTGTATGAGCACTATTTGCTACCCCCTACATAAATACATAATTATAAAGGATTAACTTCCATTCTGTGTGTTAATATGTCTTCTTCATGTTTAAATATTTAATTTTAGTCCACATTTCTCTCAACCCTAACTATTAAAAATCAAAGCAGTAGACTTTGAAAAATCATAGACTACTGAAAAGCTTTCAGGCAGTACACTCCGTATTATTAGAGGTAACTCTTTGTAGAAGCTTTGTCCACACAAAAAAATATAATGAGTAAAAACCGAAGTGCGGTCCAGTCTCAAAAATAAAATTCCGATAGACTCTTAGTTAAAATAAAGCTTTAATAAATTAGGTGAGCATTTTCACAATATAACTTATTGCTTCATCAGACTTTTTTCAAGGTAACAAAGTATCACACTTTATAAAAGTATTCTGACCTATCAAATTCAAGCAATGTAGTCCATCCCATCAGTCAAGGCAACTGACATTAAAACATATTATTACAGCAAACATCCAATAATTATTGAAAAAAAAATTATCAAAAAATGTCATAAAAATATCATACAGAGTTAACATAAGAAATCTAATAAAATACTGGCAGAAGGAATATATCATAAAGTATCAACATAAACCTTTTTATTTCAAGAATGGTTTCAATGACACAATATTATTCAACCCACTACCCTGTCTGCATGCATTCTAATAATCCATTTGGCTTCAACAGATTCTGTATAGGCACCTTTCTGAGCACTTTCTTGGATAACATCTACTACCATAAATTTAAAACTATGGTTCTTACCCCATCCATCACATTTAGCTAATGTATTGTTGGAAGAGAAAATTCTAATGTGATAAATATATTCTTTTATACATTGTTTTAATGCCCTGTCAGTCTTACCAAAATAAAACACCCCACAGGACTGACAAACAGACAAGTAGACTACATGGCTAGTATTACAATTGGTCTCAACTTTAAATTGAAATAAGTGTCCAGTATCAGGATATAAAAATTCTGATTCCAGGTTAATATATGAATAATAATTACATGAAGAACATGGTCTAGTGCTGATGTGTTGTTGCATTCCCTTAACATCAAGTGTCTTTGGGTAACACAACATCCTGTGAACTTTCTTTTTATTTTTAAATAGGAATGTAGGAAATTACCCTACTAAACCCCTAATTGTTGGCTCTACTGTTAAGAGAGGCCAGTGTATTTTAATTATATCTAGAATACCATTTCAATTACTACTAAATTGCAATGGTAACCTTATGACATTAGTATTATCTTGGTCACTAGACCTAACATACATCTTCTCAGAGAAGTGTGATTTATCTGAACCTCTCCTCAAGAAAAGTACATCATTCAAACAGGTGGTTAACTCTCTATCACTATAACCACTGTTTTTAAAAATAACTCTCAAATCGGACAGCTCTTTGTTAAAAATCACTATCATTCACAAAAAGTCTAGATGTTTGCAAAGCTTGGCCCTTTACTATATTACAGAGTACATGGCTCCAATGCATACTGCACCTGTGGAGATAAACATTTCTATGACAAGGTTTCCTGTATATCCCAGTACTAATCTTGCCATCTTTATTTCTAGTGATATCTATATCTAAAGAATTAATCCTGTCAGGGGAACTTCTTCTTTCAGCTTTTCCCAGTTAGGGGTCACCAGAATGGATCACCTGTCTGCTCATGATTGGCAGTGGAGTTTTACAGTGTCAAGTTGTCAGCCCAGTGCCCAACCTTCCACATAAGGCACACACACCCACACCTAGGGCCAATTTAGCCTGTCCAATCTACCTACAGCATATCTTTGGGATGTGGGAGGAAACCAGAGCACCCGGAGGAAACCCACACAATGATAGGGAGGACATTCAGACTCCACACAGAAGGCACCTCAGCTGAGGATTGAACCAGAGAACCTCTTGCTGTGAGGTGGCAATGCTAAACTCTGCACCACTGCAGCCACCCATGTCAGGGAAACTACATAATGTAAATTTAAGAAAAGGATGGGCGTTATTGATATACTCAGAAATTTCTTGTAATTCATCCCTAGTCCCCTTCCACACTAAAAATAAATCATCGATAAATGTTTTAATAGGTAATAACTTTTATTTTTTACTTTTGATTCTCACCATTCTCCAATTTTAGTATTCATTTTACCAATTATTTATCCATTCACATTTTTATATTTTTTTATGAAATATTTTTAATGTATGGTCTTAAATTGTTTATGGATAGGAAATGCTTTTTAAGAGTGTTGTATAGATATTTACGCTTGATAGGTTTATTTAATGGTTTAATTAACATCAATGTCTGATTGGTTGTTTGTATTTTTAAAAGTATAAAGGTTTAGGTTGGAATTGTATGAACATGTTACATATGAGGAAGTCTCAAAGGATGAAAATGCTGTGTCTCGATAATGTGTTTATGTTTTTTTTATTTTGTATTGGTGTACAAGCTTTTAGTTGGAAAATAAACTGCCTCAAAATGTCTGGTAGTCTGTTTTATTGCCCTTTGCTTTAACAGTTTTAGAATTGGGCATTCTTTTCTCCTAGTTTTAATTTATTTGAATCATCACTAGAATAACAGATTCACTCCATACCTTTCAAAATTTATGATTGCTTCATCGCCCCACCAAGCCATCACGATGTTGGTGTAGCAATGGGCACTAGACATGCCGATAGCTACACCATTATTCTGTAAATAATAAAACTTATCAAACAAAAACACATTGTTTTCCAACATAGTTTCCATAAATAGACATACTAAATCAATAAACCTATAATCATAATCACTGTGTAGCAAAAGGTAATTCTTCAAAGCCTCCAGGCCATATGCATTGGGAATCTTTGTAAATAGTGACTGAATATCCATGGTCACAAATGTATATGCTAACTCAACAGAGCACTGCTGAGAAAATTGAAATAGATCCTGCAAAAACTGTTTAGAGTCTCTCAGAAGATGTATATTTTTATCTATAATAGGTCTTAGATGTTTTTCTAGAAAGACAGAAAACATCTCTGTACACCAGTTCCTTCCAGCTACAATTGGCCTGAAGGGAGGTTTATGGGGGTTCCTGTGAATTTTTGGCAACACTTGTATTGTTGGAATTAATGGTTCATTTACATACAGAAAATTCTAAAGGTCTAAACTAATAAATCTACACATCAAACATTCATTCACCATAGCAAAAATCCATTTTCCATTGATAAAATAACATTATAATTGATCAATATATATTTAGATGTATCACTCAGCATAGATTTCATAGATGAAAAATAAAAACTCCTGTCCATGTTTACAACCAGGCCTCCCCTTATCGGCAGATCTGATTGCTATATCAGGATTTTCTGCTAAGTTATACAAAGCTAACCTCTCACTTTTCAAAATGTTATTAAAAGTTTTGCCATGGGAACTTCTCTGAAAGTACCCATACAGGCCCCTTTCACAAAGCTGGCCAAAGGCCTCTAGCATCAGATGTACAACAGGCATAAATGTACGAGGTCTTCTAAAAATCTCTCTCTCATTATTAACTGCAGACGTACCGAATGTCAATTTCAAAGATACATTCCTCAAAAACATTTCATGGTCAGTAATAGTATCACTCAATGTTGCTCTCTGTGCTGGTATAAAATTAAGGCCCATTTCTAATACTGCCTTCTCAATAAAGTCTTAGAAGAAATTTTCCATACTAGCGATTCTCTAACTGAGACTACAGCTTCTTCAATGTCCTGTTGTTGTCAGGATCCACCTGTAGTTTTCACTATGTTCAACCTCTGCTCTGAGAGTGACTGTGAACACTCATCGACTTTTGACTGATTGGTAAAGTGAATACTGGAAAAACCCAGGAATTGTTCTCGGCGGTGTTTAAAGATCTAATGGTTGGATGAGACACCTTTCTCCTGAAGTCAGTACCTAATGGTAGCAAATCATTTACAGTGGATGTCCCAAATATTGAAGCTGTATGATGAAATTCCTTGTCATTTGTTGATTGTGCTGCCACACAATTATTTTCCAAAGCATTCAACTCAGCAGGGGTTTCTGAACTCATGTAATCAGCTGCAGTTGCTTTTCTAGGAAACTCTTCACTGTTGTGATCACTTCAGGCTGCAGCCTGCTTTAGCCATGTAAAGACATGGCCATCTCTAAAATCATTTAAGTCCCTGACGAGTTTTTCCTTTTTGAGTAGCAACAGTTTTCTCTCCTAGCTTGCAATAGTATCTACCAACTCCATTAAATTCTTATCAACAAACACAGATGGAAATAGTTGGTAGAGTGTCTTTTGTTGTTTTCTGATGCTGTCAATGAGGATTTTCTTCTCAGGTGCAAAAAACTCAGTCAAAACTTTTAAGTAACTAAAGCTCATTTCAAGATTTACTTCCTGACATTTAGATAGCAAAGTTGGATGATAATTACCATAAGTCAGCATCCACAGAAATCTGAGCCCTCTAGGTACCACACATAATGCTAAACATGCATCAAAATGTAATCATTGTGTTTGTAATCTCTTAAGTCTAAACAAATCATCCTCTAAACCATTCATTTTCATATTAAATAAAATTGAGTCAACTCCTTCACTGTCATTAGAGGCTTCTTCACTGTTATAATCCTCATTTAATTAGGGATTGCTATTAACAGTCAGACATCTCAACAGCAAGTTCTATTGCCAGAGAGAATGCTCCTTCTTTTAGAGGCATCATCAGCCAAATTATAAGCAAATTCAATGTTGTTGGTTAGGCTCTCGGCCACGCTCACCTGGCGCAGCAGATACAAAAAAGAGGTGTCCAATTTGAGAGGTAGGTTAAAGAACAGAGGGTATAGTGATAGAGAGTTGACCACTTGTTTGAATGATGTACTTTCCTAGAGGAGAGTTTCAGGTAAACCGTACTTCTCTGAGAAGACATATATTTTGTCTAATGCCCAAGATAAGACCAATTTCATAAGGTTACTGTTGCACTTTAGTAGTAATTGTATTGGTATTATAGACATAATTAAAAGACACTAGACCCTCTTAACAGTAGAGCCAATAATTAGGGGTTTAGTACAGGAATTTTCTAGATTCCTGTTTAAAAACAAAAAGACAGTTTGCAGGATGCGGTGTTACCCAAAGACACTTGATGTTGAGGAAATGCGACAATACATCAGCACTAGACCATGTTCTAAATGTAATTATTATTCATATATTAACCTGGAATCAGAATTTTTATATCCTGATACTAGACACTTATATCGATTTAAAGTTGAGGCCAATTGTAATACTAGCCATGTAGTCTACTTGGCTGTTTGCCAGTCCTGTAGTGCATTTTATTTAGGCAAGACTGACAGGGCAGCAAAATGATGTGTGAAAGAGCATATTTATCATATTATAATTTCCTCTTCCAACAATGCATTAGCTAAACATGAAATGGATAGGGGTAAGAACCATAGTTTTAAATTTATGGTAGTAGATGTTATCAAGGAAAGTGCTCGGAAAGGTGACATAAGAGTCTATACAGAATCTGTTGAAGCCAAATGGATTATTTGAATGCATACAGAGAGGGGTAGTGGGTTCAATAATTGAGTGCCATTGAAACCATTCTTGAAATTAAGAGATTTATGTTGATTATTTATTTATGGTATATTTATTCTGACAGTTTTTGATTATATTTCTTATGTTAACTCTGTATGATATTTTTATGACATTTTTTGATAAAAATGTTTTCAATAATTATTGAATGTTTGCTATAATGATATGTTTTCATGGCAGTTGTCTTGATTGATGGGATGGGCTGCATTGCTTGAATTTGATAGGTCAGAATACTTTTATAAAGTGTGATACTTTGTTACTTTGAAAGTGGTCTGATGAAGCAATGAATTATATTCAAAAATGCTCATCTATTATATTAAAGCTTTATTTTAACTAACAGTTTATCAGAATTTTATTTTTGAGGTTGGACCATGCTTTGGTTTTACCCATTATATTTTCTGTGTGGATAAAACTTTGTAAGTTCTTATGTAAACCATTTGCCCTAGGAGCAGGAGTATTTGGTGTGTTTCTTTGTAGAAGCTTATTTTAGTTATTTTTTTAATGTTTGTAAAGTTAAATAGCTCTGATTACATGAGGAATATAATTATGTCTAGGAGAAGCAAAGCTGAAGGTCAGGCAAAAGTCATAGCAGATGAGAAGTATGCTAGTCTGTGTCTGATATGGACAGAGCTTAGGCTGCAGGTGTTCATATGGAACATATAGCTTTTGTTTGTCCCTCCAGGCATTAACAGACAAGAAATTATGCTGTTTTGTGCAGGAAGTCAATAGTTTCTGTTGGTGTTGCCATTAAGGAAGACTTCTCAGAACTTGTTAGTGGTGTGTATATTTGTCATTGTCTGTGCAATCAACCAATGCCAACCTAGATGTGGTGGTGTCTTACTTACTTCTTATTACCCAGTTCTGTTCATGCTCTATTTCTTAGTCAAACAATGTGGCCAGTATTCATTGTCTGGGGCTTTACAAAATGAGTTACAGTTATCTGTGAATACTTGTGCTATACACATATGCAAATAAGGTCAGAGAAAGGCATTTGCAATGAATACAGAGAAGCAAATTATTTTTTTAAAAACATGCACACTTTTTCCAAAAGTGTAAGTTAAATAAAGTTTAGCACTAAAAAGTTTGTGAATTACTTTGCAGAATTGTAAGTTTTGGTGTTACTGGAGTTTTATTCTGTGCATCACCAGCAAGTGTGGTTGAGTGCAGTCACACTCAAAGCCTTTTAGAAAAGCAGCAGCTAAGATGGACTTAAAAAAGAAAAAAAAGATGTTATACTTTTTTATATAGTGATATTCTTTGTGTGAACACCCTTATGGCTTCATTAAAGAATAAAAAGGGGTGATAGGAAAGACTGAAAAAGGTGAGGCAAAAGAAAGAGGGGAACATGAAAGGGCAAACATAAAGAGGGCTTGTGTTGGACGAGGTGGGATATTATGGGCACCATTATTTATTTATTTATTTATTTATTTACATTTGTTGACCGGGAGTGTCCGACTTGACATAGGTCCATTTTCAGTGGAGGCCCGGGGAGAAAAGCTCCACAGTTAAAATAAACAGACAGTAGTTACATTGGCTTAGCGATTAACAATTTAAAATAGCAATTACTTACAACATATTTACAGATGAAGGACATAGTACATCAGTAGACAACTAGAATCTTTATCTGTGAAGTACATAACAGACATTAACAAATGTTACAATAAGAAGTTCCTGTTGTATAATAAATACTAGGCTTATGAGCATCTGAGCTTGCTATAATCAAGGTAGTTAGTGGAGTGGAAAGAAAGGTAGTGGTTGGATGGGGTGGGTGATATTAGAGTGGGAGTTGCAAGGGCATAGCCAGCATGTTTTTAGGTGCGCTTTTAGTAAAGTTTTGAAGTGGGTGCATGTTGTTTTTTTTCCAGGATACACCTCCTGTGTGGGTGGAAAATAAGGAAGTGGGTGAACAGAAACAGTGAGAGAAGAAGGGCTGAGGAAGTGACAGTTGGAATCCCAGTCCATAGAGCCTCAACCATGTTCACTGCCAAATGGTGTTGTAGTGGAAGACCCCAATGTTCAAGGAGTAAGTGACTCTGTTGATGCCCTAGATGGCACCACCTAGGGCAGCGTGTCTTCTACACACTGAAGGGAGGCTTTGACTTACTTTGACTTGCTGAATTATCCTGTCCACTATGTCCACTAGGATATCCTCATCCAAGCTCAGAAGCCACCTTTCGGTGAAGCTTGCCAGGCTGCCACATGCAGGATTGCCTACAGGACTGGTTCCTCCAATTTGAACCTTCAAGGACACCCCTAGATGGGCAGATGGTTTGCATTTCCTAGTGTGGAAGGTACATACATGCCCAGTCCACTGCTCAGTGATCTCAACTTGCAAAAAAAGAAAATAAATGGGAGAGAAACAAAACAAAAAATACATTAGCAAGATAAGAAAAAAAAGAGAAAAAAAGTGGTGGGGAGACACAAAACAGAAACATCACAATAAATCAACACAACATTGTTTGTGTGCCATTTCATACTCTATTGAAATGCTGCAGTAAAACATTTATTGAAGTGAAATATCTGTATGGGAAGTGCTTTTGCATCCGATGGGAGCAGTCTTTTGGGAAGTGCTTTTGTACTTGGGACAAATGATATGAGTAGTGCTTATGCATACTTCTGATGAATTCATATGGCAAGGGCCTAAATAAATTATATATATATATATATATATATATATATATATATATATATATATATATATATATATATATATATATATATGTATATATAACAATATATATATATATATATATATATATATATATATATATATATATATATATATATACATCACCTTATCCAAATCCTTTTTGTTGTGTGGTGGTAAGTTTCGTGTAAGCAAAACTGCTTTGTCACATACACTTTTTGCTTAAAGGAAAACACTCACCTTTCCTTTCTATGAGTCATAAAAATTTTACATGTATGATTAATAAGATGCATCGATAATGCTTATTGGCAAAAGTTATTTATTTTGTACTCTAAGATCATTATGTGTCATGTAGTACAGTAGAAATATTTTGTTTTTGTTTGTTTCTTTTTTTTTGTGGGAGGGTGTTGATAAATGTCAATATGTACCTGTTTTTGAACTTTTATGACTTTATAATTTGTTTGTTTGCTAGGGTGTGACACAATGTTGGATGGACAGGGATTTAGCTTAAGATTGTTGTAAAAGTGGCATTCAGAGAACTCCATTTTTAATACATTCTTATTATGGCTAGTCTAGGACAATTTGCACATTCCTTCTGAAAGATTGAGCTAGCTGTGGAGTGCTGTTGGCATCTGAAACATCTGCAGTATCTCCATCTCATTTTGAAGGAAGTTCATGCAATGTTGGAGATGTGTTAAAAACTGGTGAAATGTTGAAATTGGTTGATATATAGGGAAAAAATCTGCATACTAGTATGACTCATAGAGATGCATATAAATTAGCCTACTTTGCATTTACATGTATAAATGACCTGAATTTTCACCAAAAAGTTGAGCATCAACAAATTAATTTGCAAATACCCAAGATAAGTGGCAAGTGCATTAGGATACAACAGACATAGTAAAGTAAGGAAAAATTGTTATAAGTATTATTATTTTATAAGATACACTTACAAATATTGCTTTAAATCTCACTTGCAATGAATTTTGATGTATGTTCTTCATGTTGGGTCTATATTATAAACCCGAAAGACATAAACATCAAACGCATATAGATCGACAAAGAACGAGCGATCTACCATTACAGCAAAACAGATATTCAGCGAAAGTGGAAACACCGAACATGTTCCTTTAGCCAGCAGGATGATCATGGAGATGAGGAAATATATCCTTTTCCTCACTGTAGTGCGATCTCAGAGTTGGTATATTTAAGTGGGGGTGTGGGGTGCAGCCCCCCACATGGGGGGGTGCAGGGGGGCTTGACACTCTGCAAAAGTATTTTATTTTAATTTTATTGATTTTATTTTCATATGCCTACATAGCGCTGTTGGTTAAGGAAACACGTTTGGTGTTTCCACTTTCGCTGAATACGTGTTTTGCTGTAATGGTAGATCGCTCTTTATGTATCGATCTATATGCATTCGATGTTTACGTATTTCAGGTTTATAATATAGACCCCTTCATGTTTTGATAGCACTGAAATTTCCTTTTCATTTTGAAATTGCATTTCATGACATGAGGTATAGAATTATATAGTTATTACAGAAAATGATCATTAGAGAAGTGTAATTTACTGATTGAGTATACATTGGAATAAATACAGTAATTAACTACAGAGATTATGCTGTGCAAATGACATGAACAGGCATGTGTGATGAATCTGATGTTTTTGTAGTGACAGTGAGTCAAAAAAAAGTGGCAATGTTGTCAGTACATGACAATGGCAGAGGATAAGGCAAGGATGTTTTTCTTTTGTTGACTAAAGTGATTGAATGAAATGTAGATTACACTTTATATGGATATATTTAGGTTTGCATTAGTTAATTTTTTATGTTAAGTAATAGTTAATGTGGGTGGCAGGAATAGCTGGCCAGTGTTTTGTACTTTAAGAGGTGATTACACTGTCTAAACCCATTTTTACATCTAGTATTGGTGGAGAATAAGGAATCAAAACACAGAAGGGACATCTATGGCCATGAGGAAAATTGTGTCCTCATGGCAGCATTTTTGACATATGTGAAACTTCTTTTTGATAAAGGGTGCCCAGAGAAGTAGAGAGGAACAAGGCCTGGTGTAAAGTAATTGCTGTAGGGAGGGTGGCCTAGTGGTTAAGGTGTTTGCCTTACAAACACAAGGTTCATGGTTTGAGTCTCACAAGGGATAATTGGCTAGGCTTAAAATGGCTCACAAGGGCAGTTAGCTTAGTACTAATCTATGAGCCTATGAAATCAATGCAGTTGGAGGCAAAAACCAAGCATTGGTATAGTGCAAGGAAAGGGCAAATGATATGTTAGCATGTGCTAGAAGCAAGGCTAGGCAGAATGCAATTTCCTGTACCGCTATGGTGGGAGGGGGTCCTCTGAATCTTATTCAGTTAAAGTTAGATGATGAATACCTTCTGTTCATCCATGGGAATGATTATGATAGAATAATTAGAGATGGGGTGGACACTGTTCCATCTAACCAATGTCAGCAGCAGCAGGAACATTCTTCTGCTCATGAAGGTTAGTTTAAAATTAATAACACACAGTTAAATACAGACAATTGAATGCTGACAAGAAATGACGCAATTAAAAATATCACATTTCATTATTATTAGGTAAGCCTTGTACATCAGAAAATATTGAAAATGAAGGAAGTGTGCATGGTAAGTTTCCCACCCATCCCATTGTTAGAATACTGTACTGTATGCTGTTATATTATTATTGTTATTGATGCTTTGTAATAACTGTGTTACAGACTCAGAATCAGACTAAAACTATACCAATAACTTTGGATAATGTCAACAGCAGAATGGGTGTTGCTGCTGCTGCTGCTGCTGGTGATGACAACACAGTTATATTTATGAAACAGCCTGAGGGAATTGGCAGGCAGTCCCCACGTCTAATGGCAAGTTCCCTTTCTTCAAAACATGTTAATAATGCTGCAGAAAGTGACAGTGCAACTCAAACTCAAGCTCACCTTGACATAGCATTCACATCTGTACTGGAGGAACACCACTGCACCATTGCACCAGTATCTCCAAACCCAGGAGAACACCTTGAGGTTGATGGCAGACATTCAGGGGCCAAAGTGTCTGCAGTGACACATTTACAAAGGGAAACCAGGTGCATAATTTCTTAATGCTACCCCAGGAAACATGTAAAGCATTGGCTGCCCAACAAGAAATGTGATGTGACATTTTAAGGACTCAGACCAGTGCCACAGAGAGTCATCTGGAAATAGAAATGGTCAGAGCCCACGAGGGTATGCTTGATGACTTCCAGAATTACTTCTAAATAGCAGAGCAAGGATGATGGCATGATCACATTGATGCATAGTATGGAGGCAAATCAAGCATCAGAGGCCATCTCCAGTCATACACTAGTTAGGAAACATCAGAGTCAAGCTGGAGTCAGTCTTGCAAGGGGTAGGAGAAGAGCTCTTGTACAGATGTGTAGGGGGAGATCACTTGATACTAACATTGCTTTTCATGACAGTAATGTCAGTAGTAGAAGTGAACAATCACAACACATTTTACACAGGCCATGTCAATGGTCATTAACACCTGACAAAACCTCATGCTTCAGGTCATGATCGTGGTCATGTAGCAGTGTTGGGTCAGTGACAGCAGGATCATCTGCATCAAGTAGGTCATGATATTGGTCTAATTCACCTTACAGTTTGCATGGTAGCCCATTCTTGGAAACAGTTGCACCATCACCTGGCTTGTCAACAGCTGATTTGTAAGACTCATTTGATCTTGAACTATTGTGAATTAGATTAATTGACACAGCTTTTTGTTTAGTTACAGTGGGGGTTCGTGGGACAAACTTGCATATATACATGTGTGTGTGTGTGTGTGTGTGTGTGTGTGTGTGTGTGTGTGTGTGTGTGTGTGTGTGTGTGTGTGTGTGTGTGTGTGTATTTATGTCATCCCTGTGAACTAGTAGGTACAGCATGAATGAACATTTGACATAAAAACAATGTTACATGGATTACCATTCTTTCAGATGGCAGTCACCTAAAACATCAAAATAATAATGAACAAAAATTTTCAGACAAAATATATCACAGCAAAATTACACACTACAATGACTATTATGCCATATATATTTGCACTGCTGCCACTACCCCCACTGCACAAATTATGACAGTTTTCAAAGTCAGAATTTATTGTGTATGGCACTATAAATTAAAATGATGTGTTGTACAACAGAATGAAGAATGAGGAACTTGCATACATAAATGAAGGTATTATGTTTGCAATGCATTACCTCATGAAGTATTTCACTGTTGTCAGTATTCTTTACTGTTGCATAGCTAACTAATCACTAAAGAAGTTATTCATTACAGCAGGCAAAACTGTAAATTATTTCCTACTGATGCCTTTCAACATGACTGAACATGAAGCAGTAAGCACTCAGGCATGTCAGCAGCATGAGTATTATTCAAAAAAGTTAATAAAAAATTATTCTCAGATGAGACAGAATGTCAGGTGAAGAGAGACAGCAGACCATGCACCAAACCACATAGCCTACAGATATCACCACATGAGTCAGTTATGCTCAGTGTGTTTTTTACAATAATGGAAACACTACCCTGAGTGTCATGGTCAATAGTTCTGGACTAGACACCACCTCTTAACCTGCACAACTGCATGCCATGCACAAGCCTTCTGCATGGGGTCCCTTACTACTTCTCAAATGATGCCATAATTTTTGGGGAGATTTTTTTTTCTTCTCAGGAAAGCTCATCATTTTAGAGGCTGGCCTCAATACACTTGTTGTATAGTCTGTGAATCATTTTCAATTGTTAGTCACTTAGGGAAGATAAGATTTTAGAGTGTAGCAATCCAAGTCCAACTCTGGCAGAGTGAAAAAGAGAAAATTTCTTACCACCTACTCCACAATACTAGGGGATTTTAGATTCTTAAATATTAATGAGTATGACCTCTCTGCTTGATTATCTTTTTTTAACAAGAATAATTCATATTGCAACCTCTTTGGTGCAGGTAACATTTTAGGAAAATGTATTTTCTATCTCCACTGGTTGACTAATCTATTTGGAGAATAACTTGATCAATTCCATCTGAGAATCATTTAAGGATTGTCACACAGGTTAGTTTGCAAAAATTCCAAGGCTACTTCAGAAGGCTGTAAGATATAACACTTCTTGTAAATGTAGTTTCTGTTAGCCTAGGAACCCAGGGAAGTGTGAAGAATTGTGTAATGTGAACCAGGAAGGTGATTTTAAAAAACAGAGAGAATCAGAGCGCATTAAGCATTTTTGTCTTGACCATCCAACTCATCAGCACTTTGCCTTTGCTCTATATGTAAGTTTATCTTAGACTTGTGTCTTCTCTTAGAAATAGCTAGAAACTAGAACAATTAGACTAACCCCGGGATTCATGAAGCTCGGCGCAAGGCCGGTGTAAGGCTTGCGCCGGCAGTGCAGTGTATAATTGGCGTAGCAGCGCCATATGCATAGTAATGAGTGCGCGCCGCAACCACAGACACGTGCAGAGGGCACGTGCGCGAGGCCAAGTAGGATGTGCCCGTAGGCGTGGCCAAGCCGGCAGGCGATGAGCAACCTAAAGTGCTGACTGTCACAGGCCGCCTGCAATAGTAACCGCACCAGCCAGGGTCCGTGGATAATGAAACGTACGCAGAGTATGCAACATAGTACCCGTTCACACAAAATGGAGGACCAAACATTAACCCACAAAGTCCAAATTGTACCCGTCCAAGGAACAAAGGATACGCATAATACCGTGTCTGTCACACAATGCACTGTCAGTTGGCATACCCAGTGAAGGTGTACCGCAGCATGTCAGCGCGCCGCACCTACACACAAGTAGCCACATGGGCATGGTCAACAGCAGTAGTGAGAGTACACAGCCGGGTAGCCGTGTTGATATAACAACCAGAAGGAAACCAGATACCCTAAACACAGAGAAACATGTGCATAGCAACATGTACTACACCCAGCAACGTGCCCATCGCATACACATAGGACGACGTATGCCTAAGCGTAATATCCAGAAGCAGAACCCATGCATGCAAATGTAATACACAACAGCCCTGTCATAGCACGTAACCCACACCCATGTACGACTGTGCACCCAACCCAGCTAGCAGCCTTGCGCAGCTGCACACCTACACACAATGGGTATACCTGAAATGTAGTAAGAAGTATTGTCCTAGGCAGTGCCACGCGGGCAAATATGTACCCCACATGTTAACATCCTACCTCAGGTACAGATATCCAAATGGCTGCATGTGAATGTGTCGGCAGAATGTGTACATCCCGAATGTGGTATGGACCTGTCGAAACCCCATAGGCTTGCACACACCACGGTGCCCATAACTGTACACATCTGGACAAGGCAGTATGTTCAGCCACCGTACTGATGATTAGCTATGCAGACATGTCAAACACAACACATATGGCGGAACATCTGCCCACCAAGCAGGATGCCCCAACAGGGTGCCACATGCACAGAAGGTGAAGGTGGGACATCACACGTTGAGAATAGCATTGCTGGATGGCCAAACACCCACGGCAAATGCAAAGGATGTAATAACATGTATATGCCTGGATGAATGGGTATGTCATAGCATGGGAATAGGCCAAGCTATCCAACATAATAGCCATGCGTACCAGATACAAACTGCCAGTAACACGCAGTAGTAATGCAGGAAGGCATACACGACTGTGGGAATAGCACAGAACATATGGCACGTGCCAAGTGTTGACGCATGACACAAATGTCCAGGATGGGGCTCCCTGCAAAGAGGAACATGTGCCAACCCCACCCCCCACAGATGTACCGGCAGTGGAAACACTTCCCAAACACACACGAACACAACCGTCCATCCCACGATAGCAACGGAGGCTGGTCTAAGACCACCATGATGCGTGCACAAACAGGGACACGTGCAACCGTTGCCCTAACAACCCCCCACAGGCCAACGAATAATAGTATGAACATATGCATGAAATGCTGTGAAGGATGTGTGGTAGTCCTCAGTACCACAGAGGTAGGTACACAGATACACTGTAATCAACCGTGATGTATGTGCACTGTACACAGCATACCTGCAGGTAATACATAGTTCAATCATGTGCCACAGAAATATACACATACGAATGAGGATAGGGGATAGACGAGTGTGAATGGGACAAACAATGAACATAGGTTCATAGGTACATAGTAGGCTATCTGCCCAAGGGCAGCTATAACCCTAGCCCATAGTTATGTTGCCTTTGCCAACCCTCCAGTCCGAAGATAACAATGCCTACTATATTGCTGTACCTCTGTCAAGCAGTGACAATGAAGTAATCCCTGGGCTATATCTGCAATCTCCCATCCATTGGTCAAGATCCCCCTCGAACAAGGCCAGCGAGGTGCTCTGCCTCACATGTACTGGGATGTTGTTCCACAGCATAGTGAGTGTCTGGGTGATGAATCTGTCCCTACAACACATGCTATTAATGACCGTGTCAAGGTTCACGTCACCTGCCCCTGTGGTTCTGAGGGATGTAGATCCATTAGGTGAAGCATAGTCATCAAATATGGGTCGACATGGCCTTGTATGTCAGGCACAGGTCACCACTGAGCAAGTGGTATGTGACTGAATGGAGCAGGAGTCCTTTCAGTCGGGCAGCATAACACAAATTCCTGACACCCTGCATCCGTTTGACGATGTACCTATGGGGCCTTCCCAGCTGCTGCAGGTGTCGGGTCAGATACCTTCCAAACGGGGCAATGTACTCAATCATAGGTCTAATGAGTGATGAGTACAAGGAGACGATGACCTCCCCTGATCTAGATGTGAATCGCTGCATGATCAGGTGTGCAATGTAGAAGGTCTACCTAACTACGTTAGCAACGTGTGTGTCGAACGAATGGTGATTGACAACCTGGGTCCCCAGATCCCTGGTAACTCCCTCTGTGCTCAGTGGATTGCCACCTATATGGCAGCTAGGGGTAACCTTGTTCTTCCCGAAGGGTATGACTATGCATTTCCCAGCATTTAGCTGTAGGCCATGTCCCTGGCACCAGATATCCATATCTGTGAGGCCCTTCTGAAGGATATCTGTGTCAGATGTCCGTCCCACTATGGCACCCAGTTCGCAGTCATCTGCAAACATTGTCAGCCATAACCCCCCTGTGTTTGCTTGTACTTTGGAAATGTAGATGCAGAAAAAGAGTGGACCCAGGACTGAGCCCCATGGCACACCGCCTGTGACCGGCTGTGAGTCTGACATGGTGCCAGCAACTATGACCATGTGGGTTGTGTCACCTAGCCAGTTTGCAACCCATCCTGCGATGTACGGGTTAACATCCAAGCCGACGGGTTTATCAATGATACCTGAGGGGGGTATTGTGTTGAAGGCCTTTGCCAGGTCGAGGTAGGCTGTATGGACTGCCTGACCCTCATCAATGGCCTCGGTGACTGTTCCTAAAATGGCAACCAAGTTTTAAACGCATGATCTGCCTTTGACCAAGCCAAACTGGGTTGGATGCAAAGTATGCAAGTCCCCTATGTCGTCATCTATGAGTTCCATTATGATCCTTCCCCATGGCTTTGCAGATAAGGCTTGTCAAGCTAATGGGACGGTAATTACCAGGGTCAGGGGAGGCACTGCCCCTGTGAAGTGGGACTACAGTCGCCGGCGCCTACAACTTGGGTATGCTACCTGAGGTGAGGCTAAGATTAAACAGCTGTCCTAACTGTGGGTCTAATTCCTCAATGAGTTCATGGAGTACACAGCCGGGACACCATCTGGTCCCATGGATGCTGTGTTCACTGCCTTGGAGAGAGCATGTCCCACCTGTGCGTTACAGAAGTTTCGGGGGCCACAATCCTCTGGTACAGACATCTCTCCATGTGGGGGGGGGGATGTTTGCACCGAACCTGTCAGCCAGTATGTTGGCAATGTGTGTATGTTCAGTAAACTTCACATCATTCTGAACCCAGTCCGAGCATATCCGGGAGTGTCCTCCCAGGTGTCCAACATAGCTAAAGAAGGCCGTATGATTGTCTGTCGAGTCCTTGGTGATATATCTGTTGGATTTGCCCTGGATGATGTCATGAGAGCTTGTAGTTCTTCACATATAATGAGCAAGGGTGTCATACCTTACAAGGATTCTGCTCTGTCTTGTAGTAGCTACCTCCTTTCGTTGTAGAGCTTGTGTATGGCTGGGGTACACCAGACTGGATGCTTGGCATTGGTACAAAGACTCACAGTTGTGTAAGGGATTGCCTGATCCATGCAGTCCTGTAGGTGCTGGTAGAAGGCATATGTAAGTGATTCAGTGGCTTGAGTAATGTTTACCACTGGCTCAGGGGCCTTAAAGGAGACCACACTAGTGCTTAGAAGTGTGAAGTCGGCTTTTGAGAAAGCCATTTGTATGGTAACCGGCACCACCCACAGCATTGTATGCCAATAGCAGAAGCTATTGTCCAAATAACATATTATTATTTTTATTATTAAATTATTTATTATTATTTATTTAGTTATTGTTTTAGCTAATTACACTTGAAAATGCCCGGTAAGACCGGGCGAAAGTGCTCATGATCTACTTGTTTTAGTGGTGTTATTTTGACAATAAAGTGTCGATTCTTTCCTATTGGGACTTCTGAGGATTATTTAAAGCAGTTGCTAACCTGTATCTTTGGATGTACACCATTTGGTTTCAGTTTTGAAAAACCTGGTTTTCGTAGCACTACATAATATGGGTAGTCAAACAGACATCCGCGATTGGGGAACATACAGCAGCAGTCAAAACCACTGGCCAGATGGACACAGTCCAACAAGTTCTACACTTTACATATGCACATTGGTGTCCATTGTAGGACCCAAAAATTGATCCGTATGCAATTAAAA
>NC_056739.1:50835875-50882253 GCF_019279795.1 Protopterus annectens
TGATTCAGCATGCTCTCATGAATATGCAGAGATGCTGACATCACTCCATTTAACTGCGGCCTCCGTGTATGAGTTATAACTCTTACACGGAGGCTTCGTGAATCCTGCCCTTTATCTTTTTCTTTCACAGATCCATTTCCCATACTGAAAAATTACTGCAAACGTAAAACCTAAAATCAAATGCATATGAGAGATCGTTTTAATGGATTTTTCCTGCCACAGTTTTGAATGCATTTTCTTTTTGTTTGGTTTATTTAATCATTCCTATACATTTACAATAACAGATTAATTTCTTAAATTGTACCAGTACATGTAAAGTGCTTAGAACTCTAGTAGAATATGTAACATAATATGCTTAATCTGTTTACATTATGTGTATAATTATTCTCAATAATGTATGCATGATACCTAGTTATCTCAGCTATAAGAAATCAGTCTTTTTAACATTTTTTGCATCTGGCATCAATGAATACTGATTTAACCAATATCATTTATTCTTATATGGCACTGCACTAAACAGGGTATATAGACCATGGTGGACAGTTTTCTGAAGAAGATTTCTTTATGGCTCTATAATCATGGTTGCATTATTATGTACGGAGGTGTGACAAAGGGAGATCTTTTACGCTCTTTTAGTGCTGTGCATACTAGATTGAAAGTCAGTTATCAATACCTGCTTGAATTGATGTACACTGGTAAAAATGACTAACATTGTGCTTCATGTAAAAGGGAAAGTAAGGCTATGCTGATAAAGAAAATCTAGAAGCAGTACCATGTTTCTTGTCTGTTCCTTGCTTTGTCTTTTGTGAGCATGAGTAACAAAAAAGCACTACACTGGCAGTGAGAGTTGGACATAAAGGCAGTGATATATAACACAGCTGTGAAAAGAGATCCTGAAGTGACAGTGCAACACTGGTAACCAGAAGCTACAGACTTTATGTACATAAGCAAGATTAATGTGCTTTATAGTGAGAGTGCTTTTGAGCATTATGCGAGTGAAAGGATACCAGCTTTTGTATAGTTTGATAACTCCAGATAGGTCTGCTGACAAATGGCTTGAGGATTTAGTGTGAGTGACGCAGGATCACTTATCATCAAAATGATTGCTGACAGCCAAAAATTTCAGGTTCAGTGAGTGAAACAACTGCAGGTTATGTAGCAGATTCAGTGAGTGAAGCAACTGCAGTTTATGTAGCAGAAGAGAGAAAATTATCACAATACTGTCACTTGGACAAAGTCAATACTCATACTCAGTAGCAAAAAAGTGGAACTCCCTACCTCTAACCACCAGAACTATTTCTATCCTACCCTCCCCCTTTAGATGCTTCATAAAAGAATACTTTACAAAATCATGGACCTACTCCTGCTCCAATCCTGGCAAAACTTACTCACTATTCTTACCGTCTTCAACCTAATTCACACCTCACAATGCTCTGCAGCCTCCGACTCCACTCCTTTCTTTTTTCTCACTACCTTACTTTATCGACTTCATCTCTGCTGACCTTTCCTCTGTCACTTTCTCCTTCCTCCCTACTCACCTAAGCTAAAGGAAGACACCCTACCCTGCACTCTTCTATAATCTCCTTTTCTCTCTATCCTTCTTCCTTCTATAACAATAATACAACCACCTTCTCTCATGTTAAGATATTACTCAGTTTTCTCTCACTGTTTCTAATCATGTAATCTCAAATATGTCTTTTTGAACATCTTAAATAATTGTTCCAGGTCTCATTTATCGCATACTAATGCATGTAACAAATAATATGACTGATGAGTTTTTCTTCACATATTTTCTGAAACTCATGTTACTGTTTTTCATTACACTCTACTATGAAACATGTTCTGTTTTTTTAATACAACTTTTTTTCATTCCTGTGTTTTCTAGTGTAACGTGACATTTTGTGATTTAACATATCTGTAATTGACTTTTGAAAGACTTTGATTGTGGAGTTTTTCTCGCAGGCTTTCACTAAAACTGGGCACCTTCTGGCCCAGTCAGACTTTCCCGATAAACAAATGTCAAAAAATAAAATAAATACATTTGGCACTAATTTAAATGTTGATCTGAAGCATCATTTGATATGCAGAATCAACAAGAATTAACATACCTCTCAACTATCTCTGATTTTCAGGGAAGTCCCTGATTTTGACTCCAGTTTTACCTCTTTCCCTCTTAATCCTTCCTAAAACTGGTGTGTTGTAAAAAAGGTGGTGAATTACACAATAAATCATGGCAACAATTAGATATATAGACTTTTTTACTTCAGAAAATGTATATTAATTCACATTCTATTATTTTGGTAATACCTCAACTTAATATTAGTAATATTTTAAAAGTACCCTTGACCATCCCTAATTATTTCTGGATTTGTTTCTTTTTGTTGAGACCTGTTGCTAATTCTTTGACAGCTATGCTAATGCACATTTAAGCTGGTACTGAAGATTACAATTTGAATGGAAATTGAAAGAGAACATTTAACTGTGTTCCAATCAATACAATCAGTGGCCTCTACTGTTACAACAGAAGGATGTTTGGAGTTTGTTTCTGTTGCAGCTGTCTGACATCACTCAGTGGATCACATCACTGACCAGCGTATCCCTAGTGTAATGTTATTGTAATGCTGTCATTGTTGCTTGGGCTACAGCTAAGGAGCACTTAAAAGGCTACAAAAGAGTCCTGAAAGGATTGGAGGGCTAAGGCTTAAAAGATAGGTAGAACAAATATGATCTCTTAAAGCCAAATGTTACAAGTGAGTAAAAGGACTGCATAAGTGTTAAAACAAAATGCATGCTCTTCTAAAAGGGTTTACAATCCCAGTATATTTCATAGCTAAGATCTTACTTTGGCTATGAGAAATATTACAGTACATTTTCCAGACATAATAATTGGGTTGAGTCTCCTAATTGAGTCACTACAAGTGGACAGACAATAAAAATGTACTATGGAAAGTAATCATTCAGTTCCTGGTCACTCGAAAAGAGTCTTAACACTACAATCCATACCATCTGGTGAAGGTGGTATGTGACACTTTCCCATATGCCATTCAGGTGGTTATAATGCTTGTTATAGAAGATGTCAGTAAAAGGTCTAGTACATATACCTGTCACTATCAGTTTCTAGCTGAAAATAATTATACCAAGTTGACAGAAAGTACTTGCACTGGGTGTAAAGAGATTTATTAGCAATCCAGAATGTGCCAGTACATGGAAAGGCATTTACAAGGTTGAAACCAAATCACTCAGATCAAAAGAATCAGCAACCTGATCAGGCCAATCAAGCCATAAGGTGAAACTGCTTCTTCTTCTTTTGTTGTTGCCCTGAGCATTAAATATATCTTTTGGAAATGATAAATATGTTGTCTTCAGTTGGCTGACTCTTTTGGTTGTCTAAATAGATTAAATCAGTACTTAAAGAATAGAAAATGTATACAAGTTACTAACTGACAGCCTCTGATCTCAATTTTTTTTATTCCACAAAAAGGAATTCCTACCACAGCAGAAGTCTGGATGCAGTGCTCAGATTTTTTTTTTTGGGGGGGGGGGGTGGACACCAATCCATGATTTGCATAAATGCATTGCATACCATACAAATATTAGTGATTTGTCTTATTTACCTTTCAAGATTGTAACAGATAAAGATAAGGAAGAAAATCCTTAGATGAGATCTACCTCAGTCAGACTGAGATACTATCAGTGACAGCAGACATGGTAAAAACTGGAAGTGGGCATGCCAAAACCTTATCATAAGTTTGCATTGTCTACCAATCACAGCAGGCTCGGCAAAAATGGAAGTGGGCATGTCAAAATCTTATCATAAATCTACATTGTAACACAAAATGGTTGGACAACCTAATATAAATCTCACTAAGTTGACCATTGCCCAAGATGGGATACACTTACATTAAAAGATAACTATGCAATGTGGGGATTAAGGACTCTCATACCTCCTAAGATATGATCCAAGATGTGATGAAAGAACTCTAAAAAGTTATCTTGGAGTAGTGAAAAGTAAATGTATGTGCTTAAAGTTCCTTGTGGTAGACAAGAATCAATCAAGAGAAAAATCAGTTTGCAATGAAATGCACTGGCAGCTAGATGGTTCAGAATTAGCCAGATTATTCATCCCTTCACCCATGGTAACACTTTTTTTCAGGACATGCGTTCCCCAATGCACATGTATAAGCCTCCATGCTTACTCTACAAATAATCTTCCTTTTTGTTCAGCTTCTCAATGTATTCTGTGGTAATAATAATAATAATAATGATAATAAAAATAATAATAATGATAATAAAGTAAGTAGTTCTAATTTTGGGGGAAAGGAATTGCTGTATACTATAAACCATACCTAATAAGTAATCTCTTATTAATGTCTACCTTGAATTAATGTGAAGTGATGATTAAAAATGCCTTACTCATTGGTGTCTGCATTAAGAAAAATAAAGTTATGCCAGTAAAGAAAAAATGACAAGTAGTACCGTGTCTCTTGCCACTTTCTTCTAATTTCTTTTGCTGACAGTTGTAAAAAAATACACTTTGGCTACCAGTGGCATAATGAATGCTTCTATATACTTAGAGAATTCCTATAGCTTATCCCACTATCAGTGTATCTACCTTCTGGGTCATGTTGGGTACTTACAGACATATGCTTCTCTTTTCCTGTTAGTGACCATATATAACACTGAATTTCAAAGAGTACTAACCCTGCCAAGTACACTAGTTCTTCTGTGAAAGCCAGATGTACTATAACTCTGGCCCAAACACTTCCTTTGTACTGTTGGGCATACAGAAATTCTTTAGCGCCAATGACCACTGGCAGGAAATATTTTCATAACTGCTCTTGGCAGTTCTGCTATGACGGATGTCTGCCTGTGGAGCTGGATCTGATAATTTTGTTGGAAGAAAAAGACACATTGCATATTTTCTGTTTTAAAAAATGGAAATATGTAGAGCATCCAAGCCTAGTTTCAGGCACCCATCTGTTCAAACAGGATGGCGTGTATTTGTCAAGATCAGGGAAGAGGATTTTTGTTGCAGATATTTGGAATATTTGACAAACACTAAGCAGAATTTTTGCCAGGTTGAAATTTAACAGTTTACGGACAGCAACATACAATGCAGCTCTGATGGTTGTTAATGCTAGGAGCATTAATAATAAAGTTTTTTTTTTATTGGAAAATTTGCTAAGTTCCCACAATATTGATGTTGTTACTGTTTGGGAAGCATGGCTAAAGAACAATAACTGGAAACCAGTTCTCACAGGGTATAAATACTTTTACTGTGACAGACATTCTTACAAAAAGTCAGGTGAAGGTGTTATGACAGGGATTAAAGATAGTTATGAGAACTGTGATTATTACATGTTCAGTGATAACACCAATACTATAGCCTGTGTAACTATGACAATAAAGACAACCCTGGATTATATAACAATTGTTGGAGTGTATAGACCTCCAAAGTCAAGTGCAGATGACCTAGACAAATTCATACATTTCTTGCATAAAACACAGGAGGGAAGAATAATATTGGCTGGAGACTTAAATGTACCAGAAACAGACTAGAATATTATTGATTCAATGTTAGTAAGGAAATTATTCATAAGGTATATTCAGGAACAATTGTTTCAGATTGTAAAAAAAAACTCAGAGGGACAGAACATACTAGATATTCCCCAGGATTCAATGAACTCCATGCAAGAATAAAACTATTCTTGCACAGAGTGGTTCATGTCTGTATAGCACAGCAGCGCGCCTTGCATATTCATGAAGGTGTGCTGCTATTACCTAAATGGACACGACCCATGAACGAGTGCAGGGGGAGTGTCCAAGTAGTGCACGGAGTAGTGCCCTGCACTCAGAAAGTGCCGTATGGCACTTTCTATATTGATCTGGCATAATATTAGAGATTTACTCTAATATTATGCCAGTATTTCAGTGTCCACAGACACTGAAATCAAATAATGATCATTTCAGTGTCCACAGACACTGAAATAAACATCGGCATTAAGAAAGCAATGCAGGAGGTGTGTGAAAGGTTCTGTGACACACCCCCTGCATTGCCAAAGTGCCATACAACATTTCCGCAACCTGCTAAAGCAGGAAATGTGTGCAAATATACAAATAATGGGGAATAAATCCCTCCAAAGGGACAAAACACACACATTGCCCAGTAACTATAGATAGTTTATAGAAAACAGGTCATACATTAGCATGAATTACTGAAGGGTAGAAGTCTGAAAGCAAATGTATGCCAGTATTTACTGAAAGCAGTGCATGTCGGCAAAGGCACAAATAATGGAGGGAAAACAATAAAATAGGGACATGTCTGAAAAATTGCCCCCCCACTTAGAAAGTAGATATAAAACAGGATATGTATTAGCAGGAGTCCCTGAAGGATAGAAGCCCAAAAGCCAAATGAATGACATTATTTCACGATTGCAGTCCTCAATGAGTTTTCAGAACATGACAAGACTCACTTATATAACATAATAATATAATAATAATATATACTATTTTTTTCTAGGCTAAGGAATGTTTAAGCATAGCTAAGCAGGTGTGCGTGTTATGGCCCTCCTCTTACCATAGCCGAAATATCCCATAGGAGATAAATGCCAAGTGTAGATAGTGTAGTGAATAGAGTTCTGGCTTTATATGCAGGTGTTCATGGTTTGAGTACCAAGATACATGACTTATTTTTCTATGGGAAAGTAGTGTTAAAATTATTTTTGTAAACTTAAATTATGTAGCATCTGTTTTATGTCAACCAGGGTAGTGTAGCAGGTCCAAAAGGGAGGTGTCAGTCTAGAAAAGATGTGAAATCCCCATATAAACACACGTGCCCCATACAGTATAGTCACACAAGAATATAATGTAATGAAAGCACATAGGGGGATGTTATGGAAGGTAAACATAAAATTATAGTATGTCACTAATGAATCAATCCCACAGTCCTGATACTCTATACAATGAAATCTGTGCAATACTAAGTAGTGCTCATCTATGCTAAGCTGATACAAGGATTGCTTAAATGTAAAGGCTAAGCAATAAGTAGCCCAGCTAAGCAGATTTACGTATTGGTAAGCAGTGCTCAACATATAACCCTTTAAGCACTGACAACCTTAGCTAAGCGGGTTTGCGCGTCGCTTAGCTTAGCTCAGCATATTCAAAATGGTCCAATTACAGCAAAGGGTGGGAAATTGGCTCTATTTAAACCTCACAGGCAGGAATACAGCCATAACCAGTTGTAGCTCATCTTTGCAGACACTATGGCTGGCATAGGAGAAGGATCGTGCTTTCAGGCACAATGCTGGGGCATTCAGGAGTCCAGGGTCATGGCTGGACTCCTAGTGAAAGACTAAGAGGAGAGACTGTTGCAGGGCCAGTACCAGGGCCCCCAGTACAAAGTGGAGGCCTGGGATAGTCTCACATGTGATCTCACCAGTGCTACTGACATCCCTTGAACTGGTGAGCAGGTCTGGCACCATTTCACTGACCTCAAGTGTAGGACGATGGAGCTCTTGGACCAGTGGACCCAAGATGCACAGGCACAGAATATCCCAAAAGTGTGTAATTATCAGTATCCATTAGTGTTTACCAAAGTCCAGCCTGTCTATGTGATTGATAGGTATGCATAAAAGTTTCTTTGTCTCCTGCACAGCTACAGATGAGGGGGCTGCGAACATAGACATCCATGGCAGCAGGTTGCTAAGGCTGCACTGTGAGGTTTGTGAGTACAAATCCAGCTTGCAGTATTCAGGGCAAATAAATAGAAAGGAGTAGAATGTCAACTGCCAGCAGGTTAAAATGTGTACTGTGTGTAATGAATAAATGGGATGTTAGCAGAGTAATATTGATGTACAGGATATCTATCAATAAACATGTCAGTACCCTTCAGTAAAACTAAAAACCCAGACTGTTGTGTTTATTTGGTTGTGTGGTGGTATGAATCTAAATGTGCACAAGTTCTGCACAGCAATTATGGCTCTAACAGCATGAGTTAATTGAGGCTCATCTGACAAAGATTGTGGAGCTGTAAAACAGGAGATCAACTATATGAAATGTTCCATGCACCAAGATCTGATCCCTGAATAGTAATGTGTAAACTATTATACTGTAACCCCTACAGCAGTGTTTTGTGTTAACCATTGTTTTCCAGATTGCAATATGTCAAAGTATTAATACACAGTACAAGAACTATCTGCGATGCCTGGAGGTCAGAATTACAGGGTCAGATTGTCCAACCAAGAGAGTATTAGGAAGAAAACAGTCAAGCAATAAAAAGCAGTTCATCAATAGCTTGTTGTGATGAAGCACAACCTTGTTGTACCCTTTTGCACAAACAGGCACAGTTCGAATCTCGGGAGTGGTAGTAAGCTGCATGCATAATTTCACCCAGGAATATGTGAATATGTGTAGAAACAGTCAGGTAGTGTTAACAGAAATTTCCTCCACAGATCTGCAAGGTAAAGAAATGTTTCTATTAGCTGTAAGAAGGCTGTACTAATACACTGTGTACAACACTTCCACTGTCCAACACCAAGGCTGCAAATGACAGCAAGATAAGTACGTACACCAAGCGGTTTCTTCCGATAAATGTCCCTCAAGTGTCACGCTGTCATGGCTAGTGGTCAGCACTGACATTGCCCAGGGTGACAGAAATCCAGGTGGAGTATGGGAGTAGCACACACACACAGCATGAGTGCAGAGCACTCCTGTCAGTGTCACATATGTAACCTTGAGTGCGTGAATGTGTGTAGAAACAGTAAGGTAGTGTTAACAGATATTTTCTCCATTGGTCTGCCAGGTAAAGAAATGCTTCTATTACCTGTAAAAAGGCTGTACTAATACGCTGTGGACAACACTTCCACTGTCCAACCCCAAGGCTGCAAATGACAGCAAGATAAGTACATACACCAAGCGGTTTCTTCCGATAAATGTCTCTCAAGTGTCACGCTGTCCCGGCTAGTGGTCACCATTGCCAATACCCAGGGTGACAGAAATCCAGTATGGGAGTAGCACACACAGAGCATGAGTGCAGGGCACCCCTGTCAGTGTCACATATGTAACCTTGAATATGTGAATATGTGTAGAAACCAGCAGGTAGTGTTAACAGATATTTCCTCCACAGGTCTGCCAGGTAAGGAAAGGTATGTATTAGCTTTAAGAAGGCTTTAGTAATACACTGTGTACAAACATTCCACTGCCCAACCCCAGGCCATAAGCAGATGTAAAGGGAGCACATACCTGCAGAGTAATGAGTAGAGTAATGATCAGTGCAGTTGTGAAAAATCAAAGCCTATACAGTTGTTAATTGACATCTGTCTCTCTCTCTCTCTCTCCCACACCCTATCTGCACCAATAATTCATACACATAATCAATGGGTATGTTTTTTTCTCCAAAACTACAGTTAGAACATGTGTCCTATTGTTCTACAAAAATTGAATCGCTTGATTATTAATGTTCCCCATTCAAATACTATCATTGGTGGCCTGTTGCTATCAGTGAAACTTGCCTGCAGTTATGATGCCTACTGTGGTTCCATATATACATGTGTTTTGTTTGCTATGCAACTGTTTCAAATCTGTTTTATGGGGTCAATTGGAACACCCATGCATGCTGTTGTAATTAATCTTGAAATGTGTTGTTCATGACTAACCAACATATTTTGTAAAACCTTAACACCATAGCATGTCTGGGAAGGCAGATCCCAGTGGATCTGCCTGTCACACCTCATCTAGCCATGGCACCGGGCCCCAGCACATCTGGGACCCAACCCGGGACATCCTTGTCTGTTGGTCCTGCACCACCTTTATTTGGAATTGCCTCAGGAGACGTGGCTTATCATCCCTGGGAGTGGGTGCCGAAAGGAAACTGTCACCCACAGCCAGATCTGGGTTTTGTACATAGCACCATCCAAAAGGAGTTTGGTGGACAGTTGCACCAGATTGAGGGATGCCTGGCACATCTTGAGAGTCAGCCTACCCTTCCTGTCCAGCCCTCAGCAAAGCCACCTTTGGGGCCATGAAAGTGCAGTGGTGACTGCCCATGGGTGGGGACCTCAGTCAGACTCTATGTGAGTTTCTGATTCCCAACCACTCTCTTCGTCCAAGGTGCTTACTCCTCACATGTGTCATATACCATCCCTGTCTGCTATCTTGTCTGTCTTCCTACTCAACTCACCTCCCCAAGTATATGCACTATCCCTTCCCAACATCCCACTCTCACCTTAAAAAAAGGGACATCTGTTCCCTAAAAAGAAAATTACGCCTCATGCATAACTGTCCATTTCGCACATGTCCACTGGATACATGTAATCTGGTCCAATTAGCTTGACAACACATTACTGTTGTCCTCAGCCCTCTCTCAGGGGTTTGAGTGTCCAAATTTACCTCCAAATTCTGTAGAAATTTACAGCTGTTGCTGTAGAAAAAATGGACAGCTATGGACCTTTACTACACCTGTCCAGCACATCCCTAGCTACCTTTCATAATGTACTTCCCCCTGTATGCACCTTTTTTCACCACTTTCCTATCACCCCTTTTTCTTTTCAAGAAATTATCACAGTGGTAAATGAAGCAACTATATCTTGACATCGCACAAACCTACTTATAACTGTCATGTATCCATTAGACCATATTCTGCCCAGAAACAAAATAGTCAGGTCTATCAAGTCTCGAACCTGGAATGTTGCGTTCTACAATCACAGCAACATATCACTACACCATCTGAGCTATGAAATATCTGTAATGCTTTAACCAACATATCATGCATTCTGGTCATTTAACATTAATGAAAAAAACATCACTCTAAGTTTCAAACTCAAGACCCTATATACTAAACTCAGAGGAAGGCACCACTACAGCATCTGTGCTATAGGAGCTAATGTTGCTTTTTTTAAACATATCATGCAATAGAGGCATACAACATTAGTGAGAAAGCACTGTGCAATCATTCATGTGTTGCATATAGAAATACACACACACACACACACACACACACACACACACACACACACACAAACACACACACACACACACACACACACACACACACCACACACACACATACATATATATATATATATATATATATATATATATATATATATATATATATGTTCCGTACAGATCCCCGAATGCACTTTCCACTGAAGCAGAAATCACCGAGCAAACTTAACCAAATGCTGTTCACCAAATCTTCACTTTCGGATAAGTATGCTTGTTGTGCCTGTTGTACTACGGTGCAGTTAAGGGAAAATTCCCTTTTCCCCACTGTAGTGCGACCTCGGAGTGAGAATATTAAAGTAGGGTGGTGTGGGGGATGAAGAGGGGCATGGCTCCCTGCATAGAAGTAGGTTTAATGTTGTTTTTTTTTTTTAAACATACTTTACCGTAGCTTTTCAGTGAAAGCACTTTTGGTAAAGTATGTTCAGTGATAATGGATTCTGACTTTTGATCTTTCGATTAAAAGTCCTATATCCATATATATATGTATATATATATATATATATATATATATATATATATATATATATATATATATATATATATATATATATATATATATATATATATATATATATATATATATATATATATATATATATATATATATGTATATACACACACACACACACACACACACACACACACACACACACACACACACACACACACACACACATGTACACACACATGTATGTATATAACATGCAGTGCAGTTATACTTCAGAACCATCCCTCTCAACCTTTTAGTGCAAGAAACCTGTACAAAGGCTGTAAAACAGGGGAGAATGGGCCACATATAGGGACACATTTCAAATATCACTGTTAGAAACAAAGACATTTGCTACAGCAACAGGGTATGTTCCAGCAGACAATTGCTGATGGATAGAAGAATGGAAACTGAAGTGTTATGTCATTATTTACTGACATAAATCCTTGGATCATCACAGTGATTTACCAGACAAATACAAATAAATTGTGAAACAGAACAAAAGTATAGGCCATACATCTGGATATTCTGTGAAAATCCTGGCAGTGGAGAGGTATGGTCAGAACTCCTTAGTGCAATGAATCTGGACCAAGCTTGACAAAGTGGGGGGACAAAGGCATGAAAATAGGGATATATCCAAAATACGTTAGTAGATAAGCTGAGAAAGTTGATGTAGTAACACTGTATGTCCTAACATATAGTGACTGAAATATCACAAGTCTGGGACTTAATTGCTTCTCATTAGTTAGTGACCTCAATCCTCACATCATCCTACTGCTGTGTCAGGAATACACAACAGTTATAGGGATCAAACCAAAGATATTGGCCAGACAACTGGATGTCCTATGAATGTGTGGACATAACACAACATTAGGGAAACTACACTCAGCTACCAAGCAATGTCCAAACTACAATCAGACTGACATAACACTACCAAAATCCAGCTCTGGGGCTGTACACACATTTGCAAATATAACAGGCACTACAGGGATGTAACACGAGTGTAAAACAGACACTGGTGTGAAAGTGCATACACACAACCAATTGCACCACAGTCACAGCAACATGCCAGTAAGCAAACTGAACACTACAGTATAATGACTGTGTGAGCAATAATATCCCATTTACCACTAACACTTTACCCCTACATATACTGCCCCAAGTCACAGTGTAGTGGGAATCTTGAGGTGTTACGGGACATATCACTGTCTGCCTGTAAAAACATATACAGGTGATAGGGAACCAGAAACTGGAGCAGCATGCACAGTCAGATAGAAAGGGCCCATGACACTCACATGTACTCCCTCCCTATGCAGCCCAAATAACATGTACACCCTATGCTGCTACACAATCCTGACAGTCTAACAATGGCCAGACATACACAGACTTCTCAAATCTACAGTTTGCCACAGAATGTATAGGCACAGGACTCATATCTATGGCCGCTTACTTGTTGCAAGTCTGGGGGGGGGTGTATGACATCACTGGGATATAGCAAGAATTAAGGCAATAAATAATGATAATACATACCTCAGAACCTCTTGGTGCATGACAGCTGGACAAAGCCTGACATAATTGGGGGACAGAGGTCCAAACACAGGGCTATACATTGGACATGGTGCTGTTATAAATATACACATTTGCTGGTGTTACCGGGATTGTTGTCACATATCTTTTCTGAGGGATATGAAGTCAGTGACACCAATGGATGTTAGCATTTACTGTCTGCATTCTCCAGAGTATCCTACTGATTAGCCAAGGACAACACCTGTCTGGGGAACAGCCCAAACATATGAGTCATGCATCTGGACAGTGCCTAGGCCTCTGGACAGTGTAGAGGTATGACCACAGTCATGTAACAGAATGGAAATCCACTTACAGCTGCCAAACATGCCATCCAGCACTTTATGAAGCACAGTAAGACCAACACAACACTCCCCCACATCAGCTTTGGGCAATTACCCATGTATATTCAAATATAGCATGCATAACAGGGATGGAACTGTAGTGAAAGGCAGATAGTGCTGGGAAAATATCCACCCAAAAACATTTGCACCACAGTCACAGCAATATAGCAGTATCCAAAATGAACTCTAGAGTACAATGACTGTCTGAATAAACATATCCTGACAGCCAGTCACACACTACACCGACATATACTTGTCAAAATCACAGTATACTAGGAATCTGGAGGTGTTACAGGACATTTCACAGTCTACCCCTACAAGTATACAGACCTGATAGACTGCCTGCAGATGTAGCAGCATGAACAGTCAGGTAGGTAAAGAATGTATGGCACTCACATCTGCTACTCTCCCTACCCAGCCCAACAAACATCTACACACAACACTGCTACACAATCTTGGCAGTCTGTTTATAATGGCCAGACATACATAACTGTCATATGCCCAGATTTCCACAGAATTTCCAGGGTGTGGAACCATAATCCTGGCCACTGCTGCATACCGTGGCCAGGAGTCTGCTAGGTCACTGGGATGATAATTGGAGTGCAGTTGGTAAATAATAATATACCATACCTCTGCACCTCATAGTGCAGGACATCTGGAGAATGCATGATGTACTTGGGGACAGAGGGATGGAAAGACTGACATATCACACATAATGGTGTTAAGAAACAGCAGCTGGTGTTGCATGTTTTGTTGTAGCATAACATCTCTGAAGGATATGATGTCTGGAACACCAATGGATCCTCATATTATATTACTGACCTCACAAAAGCAGACATTGTTTGAGGAACAGACCAAACATAACAGGCAAATCTCTGGCCACTCTGTGGACAGCATGTCAGTTGAGAGGTATGTCAGAGGCATATCACTGTCAAATGTCATGTCACTCAGTAAATGCATGTCCAGATGAACCCTGTCAATCTAGCAATCCTTCATGTGTAGAACACCACTAATGACATACAATCTGTACCCAATTCTGGAGCTTTGTCCCCCATGTTGTTGGGCTATCTCCACATGTCCTGTCCTGTGAGGTATTCCCACCTACCGTCTGTGAAGCTGTAGCCCCCAAACCTCTGTAATGTCCCCTGCACAGGCAAGGAAAAGGGGCAAGGCCCACATGAAGGACAACCCATATGTTGGAAATAGCATCAGTGTCCAGGCCCACATCACAATACTATGTGGGCACCTACATAGCTGTATGGCCTCAGCAATACCTGAGAGGACAACATCAACCATCTCAAGTTAGGCTGAATGCCTGTAATGGACAGCAGCAATACACAACTACCATCATAGATGTAAATAATCTCCGGATGGTCCATGAAGGAACAGGTGCCTCAGTGGCAGCCATGTCACCTTGTTTTGAACAAGCAAATAAGGCCACAACTGATGTACCCTAAGGCTGTCTTTGAGTGCAAACTTGATACATCCACCAAGGTCAATCACTAGACCTTCCAAACATCTGTCTGCAATTCCAGAGGCAAGACAAATATTTGCTCTGTAGTGGTGGTCAATAACACCACATACACATAGGTTATAGATTTAGGCAACCGGCTGCAGACAGGTGAAGTGTAAACATCACCTCCCTGTCCTCCCATAGGTACACATGTGCATGTATGGCACCTGCCCCCTCCCCTCATGATCAGGAAGCAGGTCTGAATGCCTTCTCAAATGGAACACATAGAGGTCTCCATAGGCCTGATACAATTCCCGGCGGCATCCTACATGAACACAGGTATGGGGTCTCAGACCCATTCTGCAGTGTATTGAACCACAACCTGAGCACCAGTGTCATTCCATCTGCACAGAGGACAGACAGAAAGTTGATAGAAAACAGGTTATGCATTAGCATGAATGTTCTGAAGGATACAAGTCTGAAACTGAAATGTATGCCATTATGTCATGACAGCAGTCCTCAATGACATGGCCGAAAACCTCAATACTCTCCATTTAATATAATATTAATATGCAATAGGAGATACAAATATACAGCTCAATTCTCCAAACCAAGATAGTGTAGTGGTCAGAGTCCTAGCTTTGCATGCAAGTGTACATGGTTTGAGTACTACAACAGCCAATCCAATTTTACACGGGAAATCAGTGTTAAAAGTACTATTTTCATATTAAAATATGTGGTAAGTTATTTTTGTCACCCAGGGTAGTGCAGCTGGTGTAAAATGAAATGTAGCTGGTGTAAATGAAGTCATTAGTGTGATATTTTATAAGGATGAACTGTGAGCAATCATTAGCAATACTCAGCTATGCTTAGCAGGTTTATGCATTGCTCAGATGTGACTGTTAAGCAGCAGAAAGCTCATATAACTGGACTTGCACACTGGTAAATGTCGCTAAGTGAAGCCAACACAGATTAAGCATCTATGCGTTTAACCATGTGTTGGCATCGCTTAGCGTCATGCAAACCCATGCAAACCTGCTTACAACTGCTTAAAACTGTTTTAATCACTCTTTCCATCATCCACTGTTATGTCTAGCAATAAAATAATCAGCCCTGCCAAGTCTCGAACCTGCAGTCCTGTATACCATATTCAGAGAAACGTACCACCACACCATCTGAGCTGCATAAATGGTTGATGCTTTTTCAAACATAGCATGCAATAGAGTCATTCAACAGTAGGGAAAAGATTCCGTAGAATCAAATATCTACATAATATAAATAGAGGTATACATATAAAATACACACACACACACACACACACACACGCACACACACACACACACATATATATATATATATAAAAAATAATATATACATATATATATATATATATATATATATATATATATATATATATATATATATATATATATATATATATATATATAAAAAAATATATATATATATATATATATATATATATATATATATATATATATATATATATATATGTAGGAACATAGTTCCAATACAACACACTTAACTGATGACTGGATCTCCACGACGAGAACTCTGACACAACAAATCCCCGACAATGGTGAATATTGGGAAATGGAATGTATTCCCATTTCCGCAATGTGGTGTGATCTTGGAGTTGGTATATTTATGTAGGAGGTGTGTGGGTGGCGCAGCCCCTCCCCTCTATACACATGTTTATTTTTGTTTTTTAACTCTGTTGTGGACATGGGAATACATTCCATTCTGTAATACATATACTTACCATTGTCGGCAAAGTGTTGTGCCGGCAATTTCGTCTCGGTGATCTGGTTGTCGGTTATGTGTGTTTTCATGGATCTGACATGGATCCATACATCTATATATATATATATATATATATATATATATATATATATATATATATATATATATATATATATGCTCATAACATGTAATGGAGTGATACCTCAGAACCATACCTCTCAACCTCTTAGTGCAAGAAAGCTGGCCAAAGGTTGTCCAAACTGGGGGGACAATGGGCCCAAACTAGGGACATATTTTAAATATCGCTCTTATAAATGTGGAATGTTGCCAGAGTGACAGGGTTTGTTTCAGCATACATGTTCTGAAGGATGTGAGTTCTGAAACTGAAATGCATGTCATCATTTACTGTCAGAAATCCTCAGAACATCACAGTGATTTACCAGGGATATAAAAATAATGAATCTGTGGAACAGACCAGAAATATGAGAAATAAACCTGGACATACAGCAGCAATCCAGACAGTCAAGCAGTAGTCTCAGAATCCCTTAGTGCAATGAATCTGGACCACGCCTGACAAAGTGGGGGGAGAAAGCAATGAAAATAGAGACATATCTGAAATACTCGAGTAGATAAGCTGACACAGTTGCCACAGTAACACCCACATGTCTGCCCTAACATATATTGACTGAAATAGCACAAGTCTAACACTCAATTACTTCTCATTAGTTAGTGACTGAAATCCTCACATCATCCCACTGATCTGTCAGAAATACACAAAACTTATGGGGGCCAGGCAACAGTACATCTTACATATATCTGGACATAACATCACATTAGGGAAACTACACTCAGCTGCTAATCATGTCACCAAGCACTGTCCAAACTACAGTCAGACTGACACAACACTAACGCAAATCCACTAAGGGGAATTACACATGTATTGCTAAATATATCAGGCACTATAGGGATATAACAGCACTGAAAAATAGACACCAGTGTGAAAGTGCATAACCACAACCAATTCCACCACAGTCACAGTGACATACCAGTAAGCCAATGGAACAGTACAGTATAAGGACTGTGTGAAGAACAAAAACATCTCAACATGTTTGCCACCCACACACTACCCCTACATATATTGTCCCAATTCACAGTGTAGTATGATGCCTGACCATGGTATGGGACATGTCTCAGTCTACTTCTATAAACATATAAAGCCGATAGACTGCCAGAAACAGAAGCAGCATGCACAGTCATATAGAAAAGAAGTTATAACACATACATCCACCCCCTCCCTACACAGGCCAAATAACACTGATACAATACACTGCTACACAATCGTGACAGTCTATCAACAATTACCAGAAATACACATACCACTCAACTGTTTATAGTCCCACTGAATGTCCAGGCTTTGTCCTCATATACAAGACCTCTTACAAATAAAATGTGTGGCAGTCTGCTACATCACTGGGATGGTATCAGGAATGAAGGCACTAAATAATGATATCACCCTCTTACTGCATGACATCTGGACAAAGCCTGGACATACTTAGGGAACAGAGGCCCCAAAACAGGGGCAAATGTGAAATATTGCTGTTATAAACTGAGACAGCTGCTGGTGTAACAGGGTTTTCTGTCACATATCTTTTCTGAGGGATATGAAGTTAGAAGCACAAATGGATGATATCATTTACTAACTGCAATTCCCACAGTATGGTACTAATTTTCCAAAGACAACAAAATGTCTGAGGAACACACCAAACATGAGAAAAATCTGGCCATTCTGTGGATAGCCCTACAGTTGAGAGTTATGCCAGCCACATAACTGTCAGACTTAAAATCAAGCAGAAAAGCATTGTCCACACAAACCCCGTTAAACTAGCATGAATTCAACTGTATAACAGCAATGCTTACATTCTGTCCTTATGTCTGGAACATTCTCCCCAAGTTTGTTGGGCTGTCTCCACAGCTTTTGTAGTAAGAGGCATTTCCAACTACTATCTGTGATGCTGTTGTTCACACAACTCCACGAAGTCCTCCTCACAGGTAAGGAAAAGGGGCAATGCCCACATGAAGTAATCAATTATACGAGTGTGTTGCCATGCCATTGGCTATAGGAATAATACCACAGCTGTTCTGCATGCAATTAGCAAGTGGGGGACACCAACTGGTGCACAGGCCATCAGCTGCTCATGAGCATTACCTACAAAAGGCAAGCTGCTGTCTATGCAAAATATATGTATACCCTACATCTGGGAAAGAGAGAAAGAGAGAGATACACACAGACCAAAAAACAGGCTACACATAGTAGAAAAAAACAACCATACTTGTAAAAAAAAGGTATGTCAAATAAGTAAGCATGTAATTGAATGCAGTAGAGAGTATGCAATAATGGGAAATAGGAAGTACAACAAATATGTCTCAACAAGACTTGCTGTACTGATATATTGCTGAATCGAACCTATGGCCATAGCAACTGGGTCTGTCTGCAGAGACATAGATCACAGCTCAGGGCCCTGAGTCACACCAGGAAAGTATAGCTCACTTATGTCTATTACAGGAGTGTGTGTTGAACAATACTGACTCTGTGACACTGCTAGACCAGCTATTGGGATGTCATAGATATCCATATGTTAATTATGAATACAACTATGATATACATGTCTGTCACAGAAATGTGAGAGACCTATACAAGGTATTTGCATAGTGAAATACTATTGCAGATGTGTGTGTTGAACTGCATGTGATATATTGAGCTCATACCATTCAACTGTCCACTGTTGTGCACACTGACCATATGTGTGCCTCATATCTGTAGTCATTTACTCATAGAGTTGTGTTATGTCTGGCAAATCATTGTCAACCTGTGAAGACTGACATTACAACATCTCCTTCTATTTCTTTTAGCTGTTCCCATCAGGGTCACCACAGCAGATCATCTGTCTCCATTTCCTCCTTTCCTCTGCATCTTGTTTTGTCACACCAACCACCTGCATGTCTTCTATCACCACATCCATGCACCATATCGTAGGCCTTCCTCTTTTCCTCTTACCTGGCAGCTTCATCCTTAACATCCTTTTCCCAATATACTTAGCATCCCTCCTCAGCACATGTCCAAACCAACATAATCCCGCTACTCTCTGGCTTGGTCTCCAAACCATCCAACCTGGGAAGACCCTCTAACATACATATCTCCAATCCTGTTCAGCCTTGTCACACCCAGTGCAAATCTTAACATTTTTAACTCTGCCATATCCAGCTCTGACTCCTGCCTTTTTGTTACTGCCACTATATCCAACCCATATAACATAGCTGGTCTCATTACTATCTTGTAGACCTTCCCTCTCACTCTTAATGGTACTTGTCTGTCACAAATCACTCCTGGCACTCTTCTCCACCTGCCTGTGCTCTCTTCTTTAACTCTCCCCACATGTGTCATTACTCTGAACTGTTGATGCCGAGTATTTAAACTCTCCCACCTTTGCAAACTCTACTCCCTACATCATCACCATTCCTCTATCCTCCCTCCCATTCACACACATATATTCTGTCTTTGTCCTGCTGACCATCATTCCCCTGCTCGTTAGAGCATATCTCCATCTCTCCAGGGTCTCATCAACCTGTTCTCTACTCTCACTACAGATCACAATGTCATCTGCAAACATCACAGTCAACGGGGACTCCTGTCAGATCTTGTCTGTCAATCTGCCCATCACCACTGCAAATAATAAAGGGCTCAGACCTGAACCCTGATGTAATCCCACCCCCACCGTAAATGCACCTGTCACTCCCATCGTAGAACTCACTGCTGTCACACTACCCTTGTATATATCCTGTAGCACTGTTGCAGATTCCTCTGCCACTCCTGACTTCCTCATTCAGTACCACACCTCCTCTCTAGGCATCCTGTCATATGCTTTCTCTAAGTCCACAAAGACATAACGCAAGTCCATTCCGACCTTCTCTGTAGTTCTCCACCAACACTCTCAGAGCAAACATCACATCTGTACTGCTCTTTCCTGGCATGAAACCATACTGATGATCCCTAATCCTGCCCTGCCCTCTTAACCTAGCTTCCACTACTCTTTCCCATAACTTCATGCTGCAACTGATCAGTGTTATCCGTCTGTAGTTACTACAGCTCTGCACATCACCCCTATACTTATAATTGGTAATCAAACACTTTTTATCCACCTCTCACACATCCTCTCACTTTCCAAGATTACATTAAACATTCTGATTAAAGGACCACTGCTGTTTCTCCTAAACATCTCCATGCTTCCACAGGTATGTCTTCTGGACCAACAGCCTTTCCATTCTTAATCCTCTTTATAGCTATCCTTACTTCCTCCTTGCTAATCTGTTGCAGTTCCTGTTTCACCATACCCACATCATCCAACTTACTCTCTCTCTCATTCTCTTCATTCAACAGCCCCTCAAAGTACTCTTTCCATCTCCTCAACACACTCTCCTCATCATCCTTTATCACCCCTATCTGCTGCACATCCTTCATAGCTTGGTCCCTCTGTCTAGCCAATTGGTACAGGACCTATTCTCCATCCTTGAAAAACAAAGAATGAATCACGGAGCTCTGTAAAACTTGATGCATCCAAGAAATTATTTATTGATTGTCTTAGTTCGTGAAATATTATATTTAATTGTGAGTTGTACGGTTAGATTTTAGTATTTAATTCGTGAAGTCTTATTTTTAATTTCATTTTTATTTTACAAATGATTTTAATTTATAAGTATATACCTTTAATTGTCTGTATAGTGACTTCATAATGTACTCAACCAATGTGATTCAGTAGTATTTTATATTAAGGCAGTTGCTTACGGAGTTGCCTTTTGACTTGTTGGTTCTTCTGAAGAAGTTGAGTGAATTTTCACTTGACGAAAAGTGGACATTTTAAATAGTACACTTAATTAAAGACTAACATTTATTTTGCTTTGAACTACAGTCTGGTATCTGCATCAAGTTTTACGGAGCTCTGTGATTCATTCTTTGTTTTTCAACAGTTTTTTCCTTTGGTTTCTTGGTTTATTCTCCATCCTTACTGTCCAACCTTTCATACAACCCTTCATACACCTAGCCTCATCCTTAGCCTTTGCCACCTCTCTCTTTGCCATGCACCCCATCTCCTTATACTCCTGTTTACTTTCTTCATCTCTCTGACAATCCCACTTCTTCTTTGCCAACCTCTTTCTCTGTTTACTCCCCTGTACTTCCTCATTCCAACACCAGGTCCCCTTGTTCTCCTTCCTCTGTCCAGATGCCACACCAAGCACATTTCTAGTCATCTCCCTTACTAGCTATACTGTAGTTTCCCAGATATTTGTTAACTCTTCACTGCCACCCAGTTCTTTCCTGAACTCAACCTTAAAATCACCCTTTTTTAGTTTCCACCATTTGATCCTGGGTGCTGCCCTCACACTCCTCCTCCTCGCCTTGATCAACAACTTCATCCCACAGACCAATATTCCATGCTGCCTAAGTACACTTTCCCCATGTCACCAATTACAGTCTCCAATCTCCTTCAAATATGCCCTCCTGCATAGATGTGCATCTTCTTCCACTCTTTATGTCACCCTATACTCCTGTGTATTGTTAAAATATGTATTCACCACAGCCATGTCCATCCTTTTTGCAAACTTCACCACCATCTCTCCTTCTGCATTCCTTTGCTTAACACCATATCTACCCATCACGTCCGCTTCCCCTCTGTTCCCTTCACCAACATGCCCATTGAAAGCTGCTCCAATCACCATACTCTCACCCTTGGTTACAGTCATCATCACTTCATTCAACTTAATCAAATATTTTTGTTTCATCCATTGCACATGCAACTAGCAGAGCATATGCACTAACAACAGTCATCATTACACCATCAATGCCCAGCTTCATTAACATCACTCTATCTGACACTCTTTTCACCTTCACAAACACCCTTGCCATACTATTTCTTCAGGATAACCCCTACACCATTTTACCATTTTTCCTCCCATCCACACCATGATGGAACTATTTCGACCCAACTCCTATATACCTAGCTTTTTGCCCCTTCCATCTGGTCTCTTACACACACAATATATTAACCTTCCTTCTGTCCATCATATCAGCTAGCACTGTCCCCATATCAGTCATACTGCCAGCATTCAAAGTTCCTACCCTCAGTAGCACACTCTTAGCCTTTCTCCTCTCTTTCTGCCATATGAGCATCGGACATCCTCCAGAATATGTCTATGAATGCAAAGGCTACTATGCTATCAAATGACTTGTGTGTTACAGCAATATTAAAAAAGTGTCAATAATTTTGGCCCATCGCCCCTATGTATGTGTGGCATCCTCCAGATGTCCTGCTCTAACAGGTTGACAGGAATGACTGAGCAGCAATAGTGTAAATACAGTGTGCCATACTGACATAGAACAGAAATGTATATCAGGTATTACCTGTGCACAACTATGTATGAGTAGGTGTACCTGGCTGCCTCATAACAACAGACATGGGGTGCAAAATGTCAGGTAAATAAGCTGTACATGTTGTACATGTGTGTAATTTTGGTTTCTGTGCATTCAACAGCGTTAGATTTCTACAGCTACTGGTTGTTCCATTGCCCTGACACAGGCATAGGTAATAGAATAAGCATAATTATCAGTCTGAAATTTCAGAGGTGTCCAACCATGTTATGACCTTTTCTCCATGCCTACTACAAACAGCCATATGCCCACCGACATAGCTGTATGGACTCAGCAATACCTTACCTTAAAACCTGTCTCCACCAAAGTAGAGTAATGAACTTTGCTGGACAGCCATAATGCACAAACCACATAATTGGTCACTATGTCGGCTGTACAGGTCAGAGTAGGAGCAGGCACCAACTTGGCAGCAAGTCAACCTTTGTCTAAACAAGCATATAAGGTCCAACATGGACTACTGTAAGGCTAATTATGGGTCCAAATTGGACACATCCACCAAGGGCAATCACAAGGCTATCATCACATATGTCTGTAATTCAGAGGCGACAACACAACCCACCCTGTAATGATGGTCAATCACACTACATACACACACACCATAGCTATAAGCAACCTGCTGCAGACAGGTTTAGAGCAAACATCACCCCCCCGGCTTACCATCAGTGTAGGTGGATATGCACAGCACCCACACCCCTCCCCTCATCATTAGGGAGCAGGTGCATATTGCCTAATCAAAGTCAACAAATGCAAGTCTCCATGGGACCTAAGAACATTCTTGTCTGCATCTTACATGAACTCAGACATATGCTTCCAGCTCCAATACACACTGTATGCAAGCAAAACCTGAGCACCATTAACACCCCATCTGCAAGGAAGATGGCCACTGTCAACACCCTACACAAACGTGAATGATGAATAGTGGTTTATGCAATGTACTGGCCATCATTGGGGGGGACATGATGCATTAGGACCAGGAGTGCAATGCAGGTTCATACTGTGCTGATAGATGACAGGGGTATGATGTGGTTGCAGCTGTTGGCTACTCTTAGGCAGTATTGATGTGCTGGCTCTGTAAATAACTCTGGGCAATATCTGAGGTCCTGTGATGTGTTTCCCTGTTTATGTCTTCCAGGTGCCATGCAGTGTTTTTGGCATACACTGCTCAGGTAAATGTAGCCATTATAGAGGCTCGGCTAGGGTCGACAAAATCTGCGGGAGCAGATTCCTCTGTGTGATGACCTTCTCCACAGAGTGAACACTTTGGGCCACCATGGCCCCACATATGATCAGGTCAGGCAATGGGCAACTGACCTGATACATTGTGCCTGGTAAAGGGCTGCTGCCATGGCCAGGGCGGTTCCTCCACAAGTGGGGGTCCTGCTACACAGGCCCCACTTACACCAATGGAGTAGCTTCTTGCCAACCTTGGGGCAGCCCCCACACAACAACCAAAGCATGAAACACCAGTTATGGAGGTGGGTGGCAACCATGCAACAGACGAGGAACAGGTAAGGCCACAGTGCACACTAATTTAAGCATGTAGCAGTCATACTGTCTTCAATAGTGTATCTAGCTGCATATGTCAGTTCAAACTGCATATGTGGGTGGGGTTTAGTAATGCACACAACTGCACATCTATGGCGAGGGACAGCATATTGTGTACTATCATAGCTTGTACTGTACCTGTGCAGACATGTAGCATTCATCTTATACCAATGCCAAATGTGGGTCTGCTGACAATACCTCTCCCCCACAACTACATACGTTCTTCTGGTCCACATGTGGGACAGCAGCCTGAAGCCAGGGAGTATGGGATTTTCCTGTTGTGGTTCACCAGTACCCCAGGAATGTTAAGGTCATGCATGTGACCATGCACACAACTGTTACTCTCAGCTATTTTGCAATATCTGCATGTTCACTTTTTGGTGGGGTTAACTGCATTGCATCACAGTGGTCATCACAGGGGCCTATTTGCAGGAGATGTCACATATCTGTAGCATACCTCACAACCTGTCATTGCAGGAAATCTGGACAAAAGACTGACAAAATGGAGGTACAAAGGTCCAAACCTAGGGACATATTTTATAAATTAGTGTTATACAGTGCATATAAATGGTGTACACACACCTGTTATAATGACAGGTATTTGTGAAATACATACATAAGAGCACAATAACACATTTCTGAACCCTTCCAACCTTTCATGTGACCTATAAAATATACAATCCATTTGTAAAACAAACACATCTGGTAGGGGAACAATTATGACACATACAACACATACAAGAAGCTTGATGCATACGTGTGCACAGGCTGAAGCTAATACAGTGCTGAAGCAGTTTTTGATATTATTACAGCATTGCATCTTCTTGGGTACATACCTGCCATCAATTACAGAAACTCTTTGATTAACAGCAAATAATGGTCAGCTGTCCTAACAGGATCACCCCAAATTTACGCAGTTGCCTGCTACAGCAACAGCCATAGTTCACATACAGCTTACAAAGCAGCAAAGAGATCTCATCTGTGAAAGGTATCAGCCCACAGAAGGGATCACACACATTTCCACAGCATCGCATACACCATGGAACACAGTGAAGGCAGTCATCACATGGCGGTGGTAATATGGGCCAACAGTGACATTGCAAAGAACTAGACATCCCTCCAAATGTGTCAAAAAGATAAGATAAGATAAAAACAGGTCAGAGAGGCTGCCAGTAGACCTACAGCAACACTACCAGGGTTGTAGGAATCACTGGCAAGTACCAGTTGTGTACTACATGTGACAACAATCTCCCATATTCTCCACATGTCTGGTCTATGGGGTAGGTTTGGAAGATGGAAGTGTTCTCACACACAGAACAACATCCAGGTCTGGTGGATTTCTCAAGAAAAATACATCAGGTCCACCAATAGCATATGGGGAAATGTGTTATTGTGTAGAGACCAAGGTTGCACTTTTTGGCCACAATACCATAAGGTTTGTTTGACACAAGAACAACACTGTGCATCACCAAAAGAACATCATCCCTGTGGTGATGGCAGTGTCTTGCTTTGAGGTTACTCTTCATTAGCTGGAAGGGGACATGTAGCCAAGGTGGAGGGGATTAGGAAGATTTCAAAATACCAGTCCATTTTGGCCCCAAATCATCATGTGTCTGCTAGAAAACTGTAGGTAGAGAGGACTTACACCTTTCCACACAACACTGACCCATGCCATACATCAAAATCAATAAAAGAATGTCTTCACCAGAAGACAATCAACATTTTGGAAGGGCTCAGTCAAAGTCCACACCTACATCCAAAAGAGAATCTGTGGCGTGCCTTGAAGAGGCCTGTGCAGAAGTGATGCCCTCACAATCTGACAGAGTTGGAGGGCTTCTGCAAGGCAGAGTATACAAATACTGCTAAGTTGAGATGTGCCATGCTGATACACACCTTCCCAAGAGGACTGACTGTTGTTATGAAATAAAAAGGTGCTTTAACAAAGTATTAGTTTAAGGGTTTGCACAGTCATGGAACCAGTCTATTGTATGTATTTTAACTACATGCTACCCCTAATCAATGTGTTTTTGTTTCAATTGGATTGTACAGGTTATAGGTCACATTAAAGTTGGGAAATGTTATCACGACTTCTGTGGTCTCATGTTATAAATCAGACAAACCTGGCATGTTAACATGGGTGCCTACACTTTGAATGCCCACTGTAAGCTTAGAAGGTTAATAGTGTATCTGGTTCTGTTGTAACATAACTGTACAGCAGGTTTTGAAGTGTGAGACTCAAAATATGTTATTAAATAGTGACACAAGTCCTCATATCATCCCAGTAATGTGTCAGACAAATACAGAAATTACGATGAACAGACCAGAAATATGAGCCACACATTTAGCAACACTCTGCACAGTTGAGAGGTATGTTCTGTAGGAGTTGCCACTGTGCTATACAGGTGAACAGCAATTATGTGTACATGGGTGCAGTATGTGCTACTTGAAGGCCTATCACTTACTAACACTGCTCACATATCACAGAGGTATATATAAGTTGTAACAGGAAGTGGAAAGGGCTGCACTGCATGATGTTGAGGTCCTGTCCAGGGTGTGTATGTAGTGGTCTGACTGTGTTGTGAATGTCACCAGTTGGTTATTGTGAGGTCTGTGTAATGCCTGTCCGCTACCTTACCTGTATGTGTGTGCATGTGTGTGCGTGCATGTGCATGTGTGTGGGTGCGTGTGTGTGCATGTGTAGCAGCAAACAGTATAGTGCAGGTGCTAATTTACATATGTAGTCTTTCCCCAACAGGTGGTCATGGTAGTCACTGTCCCCCCTGCTCAGTATCTGATGTCAGTGTCTCTGCAGCCTCTGGCAATGATGATGGTCATATTCAGGCACAGATGGTGTTGTCATGGGCTGAATCTGTGCCATCGGTTGACATCCCACACTCATCCACAATGTCCTCACACACAGTCACAGTGCCCACATATGCCCCATCCCTAGCAGCCACAGATGATGGACAGTTGGCAGGTGGTGGCATGGAACAGGTTAGTGTGGTGACTATGGCAGGTGTGAATGTAGACACTCACCATAGCCAGAGTGCAGGCGAGGTCCCACACAGGTGGATGGACAAGGGTGCTTACAGGAGGACTGCTACTCATCAAACCGCTGTCAGAAGTGCCACAGCAGGTGTTACCAGATCCATGTTTTGGGCTGTCATAGATGCATGAGCACATAGTGAGTGCAACACCAGATGTATACTCAGGGTGGTGGATGCAACTCTTCCTGGTTTAAGTGGCAACATCCATGACCTTGTTGAGGCCACATGCCAAAATACTGATGTCATGAATAGATGGTAGGATGAGACCTTAGCAATCCTCAATCATTGCATGTCTGTGCTCAAGTGTGTGGTAGGAGATGGGCATCAGCCATATGGATGTAGGTCAGCACTAACATCAGCTGAGAACCTACGAGGCTGTGCACTTTCACAATCCCATAGTGGCAGTGACACCAGCATTACTGAAGGGGGAGGGAGGGGTTGCTGTCCACATCACAACAGAGCAGGCCATGGGCACGTGGTCCTGGCCAGTCCCATCAGGGACACAGATCTAGAAGGCAGCAGTTACCATCAGGAAACAGTATTGCCATCTGGCCTTGGGCCTAGTGGTGTCAGTGAGACCCCCTGGCAGGACCAGTTCATGTGTCTGTAGCCAGAGACAGTGAATTGGACACCCTGCCATGTACTGTCCACAGCTGTCCAACATACCCCTGTGTAGGGCACATGGTGTGACTGTTTGCATACATACACAGACACATCTGTATCACAGGCAAGTTACCTCAAGACACACACAGCACCTCTGCACAGTCAATCTATAGGATACCCCTCCAAACGCACACACATGGATGTCGACCATATGACTTAGTCTAGGACTCTGGCAAACCTACACCTCAGCCTGTGCATATGATGATACCTGTGCCACATCCCTGTCATCCATACCATTGATGCAAGGACAGGCTAATGTGGTTCTGATCCTAAGGGTGAATATAGTACAGTGTAGGTATGTAATACTGTTTAAGGTGCTGTCTGCTTGCATTTGTTATGGGTACACATAAAGGTGTATGTACCTTATTAGCCATGAGGCATTAATGCTATTAGTACCACTGACTGAATGTAGTCTAACATGCTGTACTCTGTTTGTGTTCCAAGTGTCTGTGTGATTGTAGGCTGTGGCCCTGAGGACATTGCCAACATGGAGTATGGCAGAGTGGAAATACACCAACCATTTCATAGCCAAGGTACTGCTTTATATGTACATTTACCAGGTGTGTTATGTATGCAACAGTGTGTGATGGACACTGTTGTCAGACAGTGTGGCCTAGCATACATACCCCTTGTCACAGACAGGTAACCTTCAGACATGTCACCTCAGTGTTGTGTAGTGCCACAGGCTCATACATGCGGAACAGATTATTGGAGTATTGTCAGTAGGTCCCTCACCAGCTTAGCCATTATATTGTCTGTAACAGATTCACATGTCAGCACCTGTTAGCCCTGACATTTCTTTCCCATACACTCAACCCTGATGCAGTTGGTGAGGGCATGCATGGTACTGTGTATGACAAGTTTGTGGTATGTATTCCTGAGTTCACAGGGTGGAACAGGGAGATAAAATGGTATATATCATTTGCATACACACAGTAAAGACTCTCACAGGGGATGTGCATACAGTAACACAAACACAGTTTGCAATGGACAGATTTGTAAACCTACATATCCACTTTAATGGACTAGAGTGCTACATACACATGACATACCCCACATAGATTATCTGCATGGGGCATAACTCAACAACTCTTACAGCACATACTGTTGTGAATGCCTTCATGGATGGTGAAATAACCCACCAGAAATAGCAACCAAAGTCATCTATTGCTCCTACAAGCCAGGACAAGTGATAGGGTAACAGACGTTGTATCAGCATGATGTTTCAGTCAGGTATGATATCTGATGCTGGCATATGTGTCAGTACACTAACTGTGACCTATTTGGCAACAATATCACATACATAGCCATTGTTAGTGGACACAGACCACATATGGGTTGCAAACATCCAGATATTCCATAGACATCTGTACAGATGACTGGAATTGCCTGTACAATGGTTTAACATGCTGCATGTGAGGCAGATGCCATTAACATGCTATATAAAGTAATGCCAATGGGAGGTGATAAACAGGCATGGATGGTATACACATCAAAATGGCATAACCCACACAGGTAGGATTCTCAATCCAAGAACACATACACTCGACAGTATTGAGATTAGAACCCCTACCTACCTAGTTATTTTTACTATAGTGTTACGCAGTTATTCGATGCACCATGGAGGTTATATGAATGGACCCTATCCCAAGGTACTTCTAAGGTGAATGACATCAGCAGGCCTTGTAAAGTAGGGTGATGGGAAGTTTACAGGGTGGTACACAACTCAAAATGGTACAACCCAGACAGGATATGATTCTCACACACAAACACCTACTTGCCATAATTGAGATTAGAACCCCTGCCTATCTAGTTGTTGTTATTGTTGTGTCTTTCGGCTTTTCCCGGTTAGGGGTCATCACAGTGGAACTCCGGTCCACTAATGATTGGCAGCAGATTTTGACGTGCCGACTTGACAGGTCTGACACACAACCTTCAACGAAGGTATGCCCATTCACACATGTCTCCACACACACAAGACACTCTAGCTGAGAATCGAACCGGACAGTGTCTTACTATGAGGTGACAATGCAACCACAGCACCACCACCTGCCTATCTAGTGATTTTAATATATTATTATGCAGTTACTACATGCACTACAGAGCTTATAGTGCTGACAGCTGGCCAAAGGTGCTGATAAGGGGAATGACATCAGCAGGACTGAATTAAGTAAGGCACTGGGTGAGAAACCTATCAATATACTTCTTCTTACAAACATATACACTTATACACACAATTATACTCCCACACACACATTTGCCAGATCTGAGATTAGAACTAATGCCTAGCTAGTGATTTGTATTATAGTGTTATGTAGTTATCGCACATGCTAGGGAGATTATTTTGCTGACAAGTGGCCAAAGGTGTTGATAAGGGGAATGACATCAGCCGGAATGCTAAAGTAGGGCACTGGGTGGGAGACTTATCAAAATACTTATTCTTACAAACATACACACACGCACACACACACACACACACACACACACACACACACACACACACACACACACACGCACATATACTCCCACACACACATTTGCCAGATCTGAGATGAGAACCCCTGCCTAGCTAATGATTTGTAATACATTGTTATGTAGTTATTGCATGAGTTACAGAGCTTACTGGGCTGACAACTGGCCAAAGGACCTGATAAGGGGAATGACATCAGCAGGAATGATAAATTATGGCACTGGGTGGGAAACTTATTAAAATACTTCTTCTTACAAACACACTTATACAAGTCACACACACATATTAGGTGGATCTGAGATTAGAATCCCTGCCTAGGATAATGATTTGTACTATAGTGTTGCACAGTTATCACATGCGCTATGGAGCTTACTGAGCTGACAACTTGACAGAGGTGCCGATAAGGGGAATGACATCAGCAGGACTGATAAAGTGGGGTACTGGGAAGTGTTGTGGGTGGGAATTATCTAAAACGGTTTCACCTACAAACAAACAAACAAACAGACTCACTTTCTCATACACAGCTGTCACACACACCATTGCCAGTATTGAGATTAGAACCCCTACCTATCTAGTTATTTGTACTATAGTGTTACACAGTTATCACACATGCTACTGAGCTATAGGGGTGATTGGTCTCCAATGGTACTTCTAAGGTGAATGACAGCAGCAGATCTTGTGAAGTGCATTGAGTGGGAACAGTCTGCTAATACTTAGACCTGTGGACACACACACACACACACAGACACACACACACACACACACACACACACACACACACACACACACACAGAATGTGATATTATAAACCCAGCTTCAGTACTGTTACACAATGGGGCTCACTTTTTATGCTGGCACGTGCAACTGTTTACAACTGGTATGCCACTGTCCACAGCAGGACATCACTGTATGCCATTCAGGTTATCCATGCGTGTGACTCATTCTGTCTGTGTCCCCCTGTGTCTCTCTCTCTCTCTATCACTGTCTGTCTCTCACTTCCCCACATCTATGTGTGTGTATGCTTGACATATGTTGTTATCTGTTGCCCATATATATGTGTGTGTGTATCTCATGCAACAGATGCAGATGTATCATGCATGGGCCACCTACAGCTAGCTGAGGGTAATCCTGTCTGATGTGTGTGTGTGTGGGAACAGTTGAGGTGTACATAGTTGTCTGTATGCACAGACAAATATACACAATATAGTCATATATTCCGATGTGGGTTCCAACATGTGCTGTGATTCTCTAAGTGAAGTAGCATGCCCAGTGTGACCTTCTATAGTTAGAGTGGGACTTCATTCCAGAGATATTTGTACTCGAGTCCAGGGTTTTGTGTGCTACAGCCATACCTCTCAGGAGTACACAGGACTTTCCTCAGGGTACTGGGTTTGTTTAGCAGACATTTTCGGACATATCCATAGTCTGACACTGCAATGTATTGTGTCATTATCTAGTGCCGGACACCCTCAGATCATCACAGTGCTTTACCAGAGGAATACTAGTTGTATGATGCATAGACCAATATTATGAGGACAGCTGTGTACATCCTTCCCAACAAGGCCATTTGTGAGGTGTGGCTACAGCCAGTTTAGTAGTGACATGCTGTGTAAACAGTTCAGCAACCTGGTGATATACTGGCTAGGGATCTCCTGCTTGTGTCATATCTTTCTAACCTGAGATGTCATATCCTTGTGTGGGAATACCTCTCACTTGTACATTTTTTGGCAGGTTGCCCAGGTGTTTGGCTAGAGGTTTCATCCTTTCTATGTAAACTTGTGTTTTTATGGCAAGTCAGTTACATATAATTGAAGAGTGATGTTACAAAATAATTTCAGACATTACTGTTTCAGACTACATAACCTTTAGACAATTCACACTACTGGAAACCCTTCACCTTATCAACATTCTCAGTATGGAAGGGTGATATTCCCAACACATGCCTTTCACTGTGGCTTTGTTCCAGTTTTATTTCTGCCGTTGTCCAGACATCTTGCTGTCAGAGGTTGGGAGTTATGGGTGTGGATACAGAGTGCATTCTACTGTGCAGGTATGTTCACTATATGTAAAAGCAAACATAAGAAAAAACGATTATTGAGAATAACCACTGGCAACAGTACCAAAAAAGCACTTATATTCACAAAAGCCGTGGCACCTCAGCTATACATCCTTCAAGATGTCCCTTATATGTTTAGTATATTCCACATAGTACTGTGACTTCCAGGTATGTCAGTGGCATAGCAGTGGGTATCACTGACATGCATAACAGTTGGCACTGCAGTTATCTGCACAAGGCCCTGTCAAAGACCGCACTGTACCTAGGGCACTAAAAGGCAACTGTCAGGTGAACATGCTGGCCAGATCCAGACAGTATTAACCACACATGCTCATAGCTCATTGACTGACCCCTGCATATTGTGGACTGGCAACATGTTTTCATGTGTATTGGTACAGCCCTGCCAATGTGTGCTATGCTGCTATTTCCCTGCAAACATACATGTTACTGCATTTGTGTGGGTATATGGGGGGCACACCTGTCAACTGTACACATTTGCACAGTCTGTGCTGATATCTGCTTTACATTTTGGTTTCATTTACCATATTATTGTGCCCTGTCTTGGGGACTAGAGGCACATCAGTAAAGAGCACAGGTCAGATTGTAATGACATCCATTTGAGTTTCAGACTTCTTACCCTTCATAGCCTTACTGCAAATGTGGGTCCTGCTGTGCTATCACTGTGTGAGTCTGTAGGGGGGTAATTCAACATTGCCACCATTTGTGTGTCTTTACCAGACATTTCACTGTGGTTTTCTACAGCTGACTTACTATGTGGGTGTGCAGGGTGGGTATGGGACCCCCACACTGACATCTATGCCTGTGATCTAACCCCCCCCCCATTTAGTTGTCCCCACACATATACTGCAGTTGGATTTGCCACCTTAGGTACTACTGCATAATGTGTGGAGCCCAGTTTTGGCCAGACATTTCCTGGTGTCCCACATAGCTGTCAGTTGTGCTCTGCTATCCCAGTAGGCTACCCTGTTCCCTTGCATGCATGCAGCATTACCATAGATATGCTAGCAAAACATACTAATCCATTCATTTATTGATAAGAAGACTGACTTACCTTGTGTTTGCAGCAGTTATTAGGATGGTGCCTGAGGGCTGCCTATGTTGGATGCACACAGTACACTGCCTATAAATGATAAGTTACAGATAATGTGATGTGTGTGTCATCCATTTTACTGTGTGTGTGAGTCAGAGAGAGGTGTCTGTCCCTGGGGTCCCCACAGTGTCAGTATGTGGGCTATGCATTGCCTCTTTGCCAAGGTCTGAGCATACTGGGCATGCCTCCATCTGCCTACAGGAGCAGAATTAAGGGCCTCCTCCTCTGAGTCCCTCTGTGCCTGTGGGGACCTTGGCAATGGTGGGGGCTGTGTGACCCTTCCCCATGCTGTTCCTGCTGCAGCTGTTTCCACAGGATCATATTGTGTAGCATGGCACATACTATGAACATGTATGCACATGTGGCTGGAGAGTACTGCAAGGCTCTACTGGAAATGTCAAGGCAGTGGAATTGTGACTTGAACATCTAAAACACATGCTTTATAATGATCCTGGTTTGTACATGTGCCTCATTATGGCATTCTTGTGTGGATGTGTGTGCATTTCTGATCGGTGTCATCATCCACGGCTCCAGTGCATAGCCAGCATCCCCCACCAAATGGCCATAAGGGATGCCCCCACTGGCAAATGCCTGGTGCAGCTGTGACAAATGCCAGATGTGGGAGTTGTGATAGCTTCCAGGGCTGACAGCACACACATTCATGATAATGCCCTGGGCATTGCACATGACCTGGCAGTTGATGGAGGGGAAGCCCTAGTGGTTTATGTAGACCCTACCCTGTTCGACTGGTAGTGCTTTGATGTGGATGTGTGTGCAGTCTATGGCACCCAGTACCTCCGGGTATTCTGCTACATGGTGGAAGACATGCATATTGCCGGTCCTCTCCTCATGGGTGTTGAGGAAGTAAATGTACTCACCGGCATGTGGTAGCATGGTATCCAGAAACTGGTGGAGTACCCTGGATGCAGATGCCTGTGAGACCCCCATGATGTCCCCAGTAGGTCTTTGGAAAGTAAATGTAGCTAGAATTCATAAGGCTACACATACCTTGGTATCCACTGGGATGGGTTCCCCTCTGTTGGCTCTCTGTCTGAGTTGAGGCCGGCACAGCTTGATGATTTGCTGAAGGATGTCAGTGTCCAGCCTGTAGCACTCTACTATCTCCAGATCATGTAGCCCCGGATAGGTAACCCTTGGTTTGAGCACTCTCCTTCTGAGTCTGGGGTAGTTGTCAGCATTATCCTCCACCATCCTCAGCTTCTAGCACATACTCGTGTATCAATGTGACAGCAGTCAACAACGTTTTTGCTAGTTTTGTCAGTTAAAAGTCCCCCATGTGTGCACATCTATGGTGTAGAGTTTGTGGGAAAAAACAGACTTAAAGGTGTTTGCATAGTTTATAATGGTGTGCTACTGATGCTGCCTGTGTGATTGGCTGAGTATGATACATTCCAGCTGCTTTCTGTTTTATTTGTGCTTGATTGCTTTTATTCTGCTATTTCCACTTTTTCCCCCCTTTTTTCTCCTTCCTATTTCCACCCCTTTTAAACCATGAGGTGCGTCGAGCAAACCCAGTCCCCATATGTAAACAGTCCTGCTATTTCTGTTTTTTTTTTTTTGTTTGTTTGTTTTAGACCCAGTGTGCACTGCACAAACCTGTTTAGGTAATGTAAATATGAAGAAATGGCCCTCCCTGGATGCAAATACACTTTTCATTTCATGGAATAATTCAATACAGCCTCAGACACATCCCCTTAGTTAGATGTACATAGCTAAGCTTATTTGTGCACTATAGGGCTCCAGTGTGCGTACAACTTGTCTGGCACACCCCTTTTTCATGTCTGTTGCTCCTCTAGTTCATGATTGTGCTATAGCACCTACATGGTTAGGTGCAGTTTGCCACTTAGAAGATTTTTGTGATTCAGTGAATTTCCCCTCATTTGCATACCCCACTGCCTTAGCCCATAGTTACTGCACTAACACAGAGCCTTTCTCCTTGACAACCACTGTTCCATGGTATTATTTTGATTCTGCATGCCATAGACTATAATGGCACAATGCAGATTTCCCTTAAAATTGAGTTTTCACATTTTTTTTTTATTTTCAGCACAAGCCATTTGCAGGCCACTGTCCTATACTTAAATGGCAGAGATCGGCCCTAAAAAAAACAACTTTGATTTTTATAAAAAATGAAGCACTTTTCCATGCCAATGGCCATATATTTGGCCATTGGCATGTCTAAAGACTATAATGTGTTTTTTCTTTTGAGCTGTTATGCCTCCGTTTTGTTATTTGCAGAAATGTATTTGGTTGGTAACCGAATACATTTTTGCATCTAACACTGTTCTTGCACGGATACATGCCTGCTTGCTGAATCGCTAACTTACCTCATTTGCATATTTTTCACCAGCAAATGAGGTAATTAGCATTCTGCACTGGTTTCTGTGCAAGATCAGTTATTCAGGCTTGTGCATGTCAAAACATTACATTACTGGATCGCTCGGAGGCCATATTCCGTGCAGGAGTGGCTACAATGTAACTGGATGGAAAAATGAGGTTATTGAATCCTGGGGTCTGTTTGTGTTCCTAAAAACATTACTGTTACTTCAAGTCAAGTTTTACCACTGGTGATGTACAGTGGGGTTATAAAGGTTAATTTGTTGCTAGATAATTCTACCAGATTGAAATCTAAACCAATGCATAGAAGGTTAATTACAGATTATGTGGAAGGAAAACAGTCACTATGTAAAACTAACTGGAGTGAGGTGTTCAGTGGAAAAACTGCAGATGGAATGTGGAAAGTTTTGAAAGAGAAATTGAATGCAAAAAAATCAAAAAAATATTTAACATCAGGATCTAGGCATACAACATCACGGGGATATATTTCTATAAGAATAAGATTTATGATTAAAAAGAGAGACAAAAATATAAGAAATGAAAAAGAGGTCAAACTACAACTTTGAAAACTGAAAGAAACAAGCTGGACAAACAGATTGAGCATAGTGTGAGACAAGGTCAAGAAAAATTTGAAGACAATTTATATAAAGATATTGAGCATAATAGGAAACCTTTTTATAGATACATGAGATGTAGAAGGAGTAAAGCGGCACAAATTGATAAACTGTGTGCAGATTCTAAAAGTTATACTCAGATACAACAGATTAGAAATATATTTATAAAATCTTATGCAAAACAGTTTGGCTCCACAAAAGGGGTGATAAGTTGTCCTAGTGACATCCAGGTAACCCCAGATACTGGAATCAAGTTAGAATATATTGAAAAAAAAAACGCACAAACTGGATCCAAACAAATCACAGACAGGAGATGGAATTATTAACAATGACATGAGAAGACTTCAGCAAGAACTTATGGTACCATTATATTTATTATTCACTAGGTCATATAAATGTAGGGAGATTCCTCAAGATTGGAGACATGCTTATTAAACCTGTATTTAAGGGAAAGGGGAGTAGGACAAACCCAGATTTATACAGACCCATAAGTCGACTTTCATGTTGTGGAATAATAATGGGGGAGGTAAAATTAGATAAGTTATTGCCAGAACTAGATAGATTGGGACTTGAAACCATATATCAGCATGCATATGTTGAAAATAGATATATTACCACCTGTAACATGATGTTCTATAACAATATAATAATAGCTATGAATGAAAAATTGTGCTGTGATGCAATTTATATAGATTTAACTTCAGCATTTGACAGGGTCATACACAAAACACTGATCAATAAATTAGTGCAACTAGGTATTGATGTGCTCTTCATAAGATGAATAGCTGCATGGCTTACAAATAGGACATGGAAAGTATCATACAGCAACCGGACAGGTGAAATACTTGGTTACAGTTAGGGTGTCCAACAGGGCTCTGTCCTAGGCCCTTACTTGCTTAGATTGTATCTTTCAGACCTAACTTTTTCATCTGAGGTGTTCTATAGTCTATATGCAGATGACGTGAAATTGGGTAAACTGATTACATGTGTTACAGATAAGGCATGTCTGTAAAGTAACTCAACTAAATTGACCATTTGGGCACAGGAGAATAATATTCTCATAAATACATAAAAAACGTAAGCAAATGAGATTTGGGAGACATAAACTGAAAGGTGAATATTTAATACAGCACACAGTGATTGAAACTGTAGAATAATTTAAGCTCCTGAGTATATGAGTAGATTCAGCTATGAGTTTTTCTAATTATATCAACCAATTGGTTAATGATAGTTATAGAACTATAGATTGTATAAAAAGATTTATAAAGTCTAGGAAACCACAAATGATGAAGTCATTGTTTGTTAGTTACAATAGACCCCAAACTTGAGTATGGAATATCAATATGGAAACCCTATCCGAAAACAAGCATGAGTAAACTGAAAAGATTACAGTGGAAATATACCAAGGGCATCCATGGATGTAAAAATTTAAGTTGTTATTTGTTATGAAAGACTAAAATATCTGAACTTGTAGAGTGCTTCTTATAGATATCTAAGAGGAGATCTTATTCAGGTATATAGGAAATTTAGAGACAACTACCTCTTGGAATGTTTGGGGTTATCAAAAAGTACTAGGGAATCATCAGACCACCTATGTAGAAGATTCTATAGGAATGAGAAGTGTACTAATTGGTTCTCTGACAGAATAGCTGATGCATGGAACAGACTACCAAATTATATTAAACCAAGTACTAGTTTAGATATTTTTAAGAACACCCTGGACATTTATTATGGGAAAGAGTGTTTTGGTATGTTGACAAGCTAGAAGGGCATTAATGCCCATGCTTGAAATATTTGTATGTATGTATGTATGTATGTATATTTCACAGAATCTGTAGATGGTGCTAGGGAATGTGTTTCATATAGTTCTTAATTCTGTTTAAGAACTAACTAGACACATTCTCAAAAGATTTGAGTAAGATTCTAATAGCTTGATTTAAGACTACTAGTAAATGACTTATCTTCTTAATAAATAAAACTTTATTTTCTAAATGTTTACCATAATCTAGTTCTCAAAATATTTTATGTGCAGTGTTTTTATTATTGTTGCTCGTGAACAAATTACACGTCCTATTGCAAAGGAAAATTGCATGAATGTGTGTTTGTGGTACATACTAAAAGAAAGGAAAGCACATGGAAACAATATGTAGTTTCTCCAGTGAGCTAAATGACCCACCCAAAGCACAGCCCCACCAAGGAGATCAAGGTATGAGATGGCAGATAAAGCATAGGTTAAAGTAAATGTACCTGCACTCTTCAAAAATGAATGGCTCTGTGGGTAAGTAGTGCATCAAATGGATCCAAGTAATGTGATACTTCATTATGACTTAAGCCTTCAGACCACCATAATGTGTGTAATATGCAAAACCACATGTATCTGTAATGCAAAATAGTTTCTGTATACAAACAATCTATACATGTTAAATCCATTCTAAAGCTTAATATGTACATTTTCAATGACTAACATATAGGTGAAATACTGACTACTTTAAAAGCATGGTGTGTGTGTGTGTGTGTGTGTGTGTGTGTGTGTGTGTGTGTGTGTGTGTGTGTGTGTGTGTGTGTGTGTGTGTGTGTGTGTGTGTTTAACTGCATTTAAAATGCTTTGAGATAATATGAAGTGAGGAGGGTGCAGCCATGCTTTTGGGTACAAAACAGGATGTTCACAACTCAAAGCATTCCTGAGATGCTGTGAATTAACATCTGCTATGAGAGTTCAGCCTGAGATATGTTGAAATGACAACAGAAGATGAGACACTCAGGTTTGAAGGTGCCCACCATATTATTGAGTAAGTACAGAGACCAAGGGCATGTAGTGCTAGACGTTAAGATGCAGATAGATTAAAGCCAAAAGGATGTTTATCTGTTGAGGTGCTCAGGGATGAATGAAATGTCTAATGCAGCAAAGAACTATACACCACTGGAACTTTGAATCTAAATTCTAATAACTCAGGAACTCAGGTAAACTCAGTGTGGTCAAGGATTAGATAACAAGAATAAACATTGACATCTTCAGAATTAGGGAACCAAAATGATGTGGAAAATCTTATTTTACGTCACACCTTCTACTGTAGGCAAGAACATTGTAGAAGAAATGGAGTAAACCTAATAGTTAACACAACAGTGTCAAAATCAGTGGTCAGCCATAGCACGAAATATAATAAAATTATCCCAACACTACAACTGTATGGCAAAAGGTTTGTGAGGAAAGTTAAAGAAATATTTATCACATTGTCCTCGGCAACCCATGCAAGCTATCACAATCTTCAGTGAACACTGTAGATATTTGATTGTGAGAAAATAAAAAAAGACCACTTCATCACCAGAATCCCATACAAGCTACAAAAGCCTTTTGTCTGTGACTGTAAGCAGGGCACAGACCATGACTAAGCCAATACTAATGCAAAATTCCACTTTTACATTTTGGGTTATAGGAACCACCAGACCCCAGCAGCTCTGCAGGTTTGGATGTCTGTGATGTATTTTATGCCCTATGCTTAAAAGATGATTTATGTTCTTTTTTACTCACTACTGCCCAGAAGAGTTAGACGTAGTCAGCAGTATTGTGTGAGTTTACACAGATGCACACTCACACACACACACACACACACACACACACACACACACACACACACACACACACACACACACACACACACATGCACACACACAAGCATAACCCATAGCAATACTCATTTATACGGCTTTTAGAAAAATGCAACACTTTGTGTGACATTTCTTCTGTCATGCTATATCAGTAATTGCTGTTTAACAGTGATCAAACAGCAGCACTAAATCACCTTTACCCTTACATGGCCTATACACCCATCAATTACAGCCATTCTACTGACTTTATTCCTTTCAGATATCTGACTAAGATAAACACATATATATTAATAATAATGGTCACAGGAATGTGCTTCAAGTTTCTTTCACAGAAATACACAGTAATCAGAGTAACATTTTCATCTTAAAATGCATACTAGTCTTGCAAGGATTTGTGAGTGCTTAAACTGAATAAATGAAAAGAGGTTCAATTACTTTTGTCCATAGTCCTGTTTCCACCAGTTATAACCACTTATGTGCACAATTAGAAATTTTGTTGTGATAAAATGTATTGCCATGTAACAGTTGATTTTTGCCCTCATAAATAGTTGTCACACATTACAGTATTCCAAGTATATTCACATGAATCACAACAGTCTAACAAAACCAGAATAAAGAGTGGAGCATTTAGTCAGTTTTCTCCACAGCCCCATCAATTAACTACTTAAATAAATACCAAGTGCACTTTTCGTGGTTTTACTTAAATAAATAAATAAATAGAGAGATAACCAAATAAATAAACAAATACATAAAACAAGGGACACACATTGGGCAGGATTCAGGAAGCCTCCATGTAAGAGTTATAACTCTTACACGGAGGCTGCAGTTAAACGGTGTGATGTCAGCATGTTATGCATATGCATGAGGTGCATGAGGCATGCTGAATCACACTGTAACTCTTACACGGTCCGTGTAAGAGAGTAGGGGGTGTGTCTGTAGACACGCCCCCAGAAGTCTAGAATTGCTGAAAGTAAACAGCCACGAGGGAAGCCATGGAAATATGAATAACCACACTACACAACACATGCCCCCACAGACCAGCAATGTAAAGAGTGAGCAGATGTTGTAAAATGAAAATAAAAACTGTTTTATTTTTTTTAAACCCCGTAAATGTTTGCTACTGTGTACTGCTCGTGGGTGTGCTACTAGCGCAACTGCAGTTAGCAATAAGTGGAAAAGGATATAAGAACTAAATATGCAAAGTAAGCCAAGAAATAATAGCATAGCGGTAGAGTTGTCAGCCTGAGAGCAGGCAGGCAAGGTTCGAGCCCACACAACAACCTTTTTTTTTTTTGTAAATAAGCACTAAAAAGGCCCCAGACAGTATTGTACAAATGTAAAAGTATTTCCTTTTGTAAAATGGAATGAAATGGAGCATATATTTGCAAGTAATACAATAATAAAAATCTTTAGAAATGTACTGATAGCTAAACTGCAGTGAGACAGAGTGCCCGTAGCTAAGTAGTGTTTCACAAACTGCAAACTGCTTGCCCATAGCTAAGGACTGGTTTAACAGGCTCAAACTGTGTGCAACTAGCTGCGTTGCATTTAACATGTGTGTTACTAGCCAATTAAGGTTTAATCCAGTGCACACCGTTTGCGCGACGTGCCCACAAGCTAACCGGCGGTGCGCATCGTGAAACCGCAAACGAGCGCAGACCTGGTTTTAAAGTGTTTAAAAGTGCTTTTGGCATGATTGATTGACAGGTCCTGAAGTCATTCCCAGACAGTCCTAAAATTTAAATGTCAGTGATCAGATTCGAACCCAGGATACCATGCACTAGAGTCAAGGTACTAAACCACTAAGCCATGACAGCAGTACTTAGAAATGCAGAAATAGCATATAAATAGGATATAAGCCAAAATGGAGCATGATAAATCAGTTTCTGTGAAGTAGATACAATTCTAAACCGGCCAATCATAGAAATGTGCGGGAAAATCGGCATATATAAGCCCCATAGGCGGGAATACACAGCATAAACGATTGTAGAATAGACCTGCAGGCAGAATGAGTGGAGTAGGGGAGGGACGTTGCTTTCAAGCACAGCGGTGGGGCATTGAGGAGTCCAGATACATGGTCTGGCTCCTAGTTCACCATCATGAGGCCCAACTCATGCAGGCCAGGTCTCATGGGGAGCGTACAGGGCGGAGGCATGGGACCAGTTGGCTCATGATCTGACCAGTGCTACTGGCATTCCACGCACTGGTGAGCAGGTCCGTCACCACCATGCGGACCTGAAGCGACGTAAGCAAGACCAGTTGACCCAATGGATCCAGGAGGCCCGGGATATGCCCAACGCCCCACTACTGAGTAAGTTACATTTTACTTATGTATGTAAGGAATTCAACTAGCTGATACCAAGGAGATGTGTATTCCAATATTACTTGTTTTTTATTACAGCTGCAGATGTCCGCTCTGCGAATCGCATGGCACATTAGCGGAGGCTGGTGTGGCTGCGCCACCATGCAGGTTAGTAACCCCACCTAGTACTTGTAAATAAATATTATAATGTAGCATGTAGCAGAACACTGCAGTGTATTGATTAAAAGTAATAGAATGTGCAAGCAGCAAGTAAAAGTCTGCAGGTATGGCTGCAACAAGTTCGTCAGTATGCAAGTGAAACTGGAAATATAATTGATAGAAATAAATAGTTCTGTAATACAGATGTCCCACCATTAATTAAATGTAGTATAACCTGCAGTAGTCTCAAGGGTACAGCTTCAGAAGCTGAGTTAATCACATGTGAGATATATCCCCTGTTGAAATGCTGAATCATGACAGAAGTGAGGCTGCTGGAAAGTGTTTGAATCACCACAGGTCTAATATGTGAACAAAGCCTAGCAGTACCAACCTGAACTGTGAAATAGCAGGATGTGTGAGAGTGACAGAAAGGGTCATGTATCAATAAATAAAGTAGTAATAACTCCTGAATATATAAGCCTCAGTGTGGTTCTACAGAAATAAATGCATGTGGGAAATAAAACTTAACATCCCAAACTGCTTTCAGTGTGTCTGACTCTTGAATGTTCAGGCCAAACTCTGTATATGGTGATCACAGTCAGCAATTTGCAAATATAATGAATGATTGTCTGACATACTAAACATCCATAGCTGTCCCCTGCCCTGTCATCAAAGTGTAGCAGGATGATGTATCTGATCAAATTCAAAATAACTAGGATAGTGATGTATCTGTAACAGGTCTAGCATGACAGTCAAGTAAGACTCAGTGGGAAAGTATCACCCACATGTTAAATGTGTTTCTATTACAAATATATATCAATGTATAATTTATGAACGTGTCATCATTTTCTTTCTCCACCCCACCCAATAATTGCAAATTAAAAAAAAACACTAAATATTGGTATGTGAACATTTCATTAACCATGGACATTTGTCCTGTTTCAAAAATATATGCATGTCTGTTGTTGCATGTGCCCTGGTCATACCTGCAAACCGGCAAACCTGATGGCCTGTTGCCATTAATCAAGCCTGCATGATGTTCAATTGTGTATTTCTGTTCAAATAATGCATGTGATATTGATATGCCCATTGTTCAATGGTGTTAATATCTGGGTGTTTGTTTAATGGGAATACCAATGCATGCTTTTACAACTAATTTGAATGGAATAATATGCCACTAAAACAAACTAACATAACATACACACAAACCTAGAACGCTTGGGAAGGCAGGTCCCAGCGGACCCACCTCTGGCACCTCAGCTGGCGAGTGCACCTGGCACTAGTGCCCAGGCTGGACCCTCCTCCGGTGGCCCTATGCCACCTTCGGGTGGAAGCGCTGCAGGGGATGGGGCCCGTCCCCCCTCTGCAAGTGTGGCCGGAGGAGCACGTCCACTCACCCTCCAAGGTGTCCTGTCTGTGGTGCGAAGGGAGATCCAAGACTCTGTCCTTGGGCCCCTACACCAGCTTGAGGCCCGGGTGGCACAGCTTACGGGCTTGCCCGTTGTCCTGCCTGCACAGCCCCCAGCACAGCCCCATCCTGGGCTGTGAAGGAACAGTGGCAACTGCCTATGGGTGGGGATATCAGTTCCACTGTTGCCATCTGTGGGCTCATGTGCCATGGATATCCCAACCTCCGTCCCCGTCAATTGTGTAACCCCCCACATGTATCATACACCACCCCTGTATGCGTCTTGTCTGTCTTGTCTGTTAACCTACCCAACCTACCTCCCCAGCTATATCGACTACCTCACCTGACATACCACTCTCACCTGATAAAAAAACAAAAAAAAGGGCACTCTGTAGCCACAGAAAAATTACGCCCCATACATAGCTGTCCATGTTGCACACATGTCCGCTGGACATCAAAACTGTTAATTACAATTGGCTGTACAACAGGTATTAATGTTGTCCTGACACCTCTCTCAGGGGTGGAAGGTTCCAAATGTCACACCAAATTGCATACAAATGCACAGCTGTTGCTGAGAAAGACATGGGCAGCGATGGGTCTCACCTACATCCTTCCTGCAAATACCAAGCTTGTTTCCCTACTGTCTTACCCTCTTTGTGACCCCTTTTTCATCACTTTCCTGTCACCCCTTTTTCTTTTCTTTCAAAGAAAATAAGCGGGTGTCGCTTGTGTCGTGGAGCTCACGCTGAGTGCGCATCGTGAGCTCAGCATAGCGCAGACCTGGTTTTAAATGCTTAAAAGTGCCTTTGGCACTTTTGATTGACAGGTCCTGTACTCATTTCAAAAGAAAAATAAATTCCCACTGTCAGTCTCGAACCAAGTCCTTGGTAACACTAGTTTGTATGACCTACCACTAAGCCATGACTCTCATACAAGAACATAGTGCTAACATAAATATTACATGTAATAGTAGGAATCAATAGAAAGGTAATATAGGATGTGTACTACCCAAAGCATGTCAGGTAGAATTTAATGCCTGAATTACTGGATTCCCACGCTAGTTTAGTGTTCACGGAAACAGCCCTGCTAATTGTTAGCATGTACATAATAATGTGAGGTAATGTTCATATATGAAAGTATTATATGTACACATATGTATGTATATATATATATATATATATATATATATATATATATATATATATATATATATATATATACATATATTAATACATGTGAAATATAGTGGTAGGTGTCAGTATTCACACACACTCACTACAGGAAACAGTGAAAATAAATGCAGCAACCACAATCTACAACACAGCCTGACTCCTGCGAGACTTAATAACCCTTTTAACTGCGTAAAGGTGCCCTCAGCACTTTGATTGACAGGTCCTATACTCAGTTTGAAAGAAAAAAATTCCTACTGTTACTTCCAAACCCAGGACCTTGGTAACACTAGTCTGTATGAGAAAAACAAATGTGGTGAAAATGACCAATAACTCAGAAGTACGGATAACTCAGGAACTCAATTTGTAGTTTCCTAGGGTTTATTAAGGCTCCAAAATAATCGACAACAGCAACAAAGTAAAAAATCACAGTCCAAGCTATACAAACATTAATGCCTTTCAAAGTCACTGCGTTTTCGTTTTCAAAGTATGCACTTCATCAGATGAATAATGAACTCTCTTAACAATCTTTATATACTGTCACTAATGAATTAATTAATTAATAAATTGATAAATTGATTTACATTGTATTAAAACAAAAAACTTTGTCCATATCTATTACACTTAAATAAAATGTTCAGTTGTAGTTTTCATTGTTTGAATTAACTATTAGATTTTTTCAAAAAACTGAATGCTTTGATAAATATGCTAAAAAACAAATAAAATTCCACTTTCAACATGTTAATTAATGACAAAATAAAAATATCAGTGTAAATC